>NC_089143.1:62110299-62340299 GCF_009819655.1 Sylvia atricapilla
TGCCAGACCTTGGGGACCAGAAGCAAGAGAAAATGCAATGCTCTTGTGACTGGCTTCCCCACCCCTCCCAGCAAGTTGCTACACTGCTAACATGATAACAGAGCTGAAAAATCCAGAGTAGGAAAATATACCCCAGATTGTAAAACTATTCCTACCTGATGCTTGCATACAACTCATACAACTCAACCCTGTAACTGGAATATTTCAGCAAAACTGAATGCTTACAAAAAACCCAAAAGAAAAAAACCACTGTTACTTCTCCCTCTTAAAAAAAAAAAAAAAAAAATTGTAATTGTGGTTTTGGGAACTTAGGGATACTGCAGTGGTAACGTCCCGTTAATTTCTTTTCTTCAACCTACCTGGCAAGTCTCAAAAATGAGACAGATGAGACAGATGAGGGGTATAAACAGAGAGCAGGATCCAGCCCAAAAAAAGCAATGAGCTAGGGGCCTTGAGATTTGAGTTCTAGTCCAAGTTTCTGCCAGCCATGCAAATCTGGGAAACCCATGCTGCTATTCTGTGTCTTTCTTCTTCCTCCCCCACTTGTAACACATCTGTTTCAACTTAAACTCTCCAGGACAATGACTCTCTGTTGCTACAATGCCCATCATGTCGTGCTTCCATTAGGAAGCAACAAAAACCTTATATGCATAACATGACTGTAGGATACCCAGGCTTAGTTCTCAAAGACTCTGGCACAGGATTTTATTTTCTGTATTTTCTGCCGCAGGGAAAGAGGATGAAGTCACCCACTCATTGCACTGGAAGCAAAGTAAAGAGGAATTTGGACTGTGAATCCCATCTCGACGGATCAGGAAACGCATCTTCAAGTAACTGTAGAGAGCACAAGTAAATAATGCCTTGCCAAATTTTACCCAGACCGTAAAAACCAGAGGCAACTCATTTTTTTCCATATTTGGTGGTGTGTAGACAGCCTGGAAAGGGGAAGTAATAAGTAACACAGTATTGGTCCCACTTTGGGGGGCAAACAGCCTCAAAAGAGCAAATGAGAAGTGGACTAGTACCTAAACTGAACTAAAGCCTGTGAACCAGCTATACACTGCAAGAGGACAATAAAAACCTCTGCTAAAATACACTAGCGCTTCACTGACCTATCTGGGGGCATCTACCTGCAGCAACCTGATTATTAAAATGATACTGGTAAAAGGGACAGAGGAAGGGGCTCCCAAAGAGGAAATGGATGCCCACAAGACAGACCAGAGTTTAGAGAGAAAGCAGAATCATTGTACGGCTACTGCTCAGTCAGATATGCACTGCTAGATAGGCCTAGTGTCTTCTCCCAAAATGTACTGCACTTTTGCTGCTTTAATACTACTTTACACATACTTTAAATCACTTTATCCATCACCTTGTCTCCAGCTAACTCAAAGGTTAAATGCTCTTGCACACCACCTGCAGACCTTTCTCTGTACCAGGAAACGTTTCTATTAATTACACTGAACGTGTGTCGTCATCAGGATAAGAAATACAGGGCTGGTAAAGAGAATAACCGAGAGGGTGAATGATAAGCTTTGGCTTCACATGATGAAGTAGCAAAGCAGAGATCTAATACAAGTGAATCACAGCTGATTTTAGTAGAATGTAATTACCTTAATCAGTTGGACATTTCCTGAGGAAGAGAAATCAAAAAAAACTACACTGACATTACAGAGCATGAAAATCTTTTTAGCAGAATGAGGAAAGAGCTTTTTGTCCTTGCTTTACCTTTGTCACTCGAAGTTGAAAAGACAGCCATTAGCATTCACGTTACCAGGTGCAGTCCACAGGAAAACTTTGCCAGATCATAAGGCAAACTCACCAGGTCTTTGCCTTGCAATATACTGTTACAGACTTTTAGACCATAATCTCATTTTACAAGTATTTTGTGGGTGCTCCTTGATGGTCCAGGCTGAGAAATCAGCAATATGTGAGTTGCTTTTGTGAATTCTACTGTCAAATAATCATTGTTTATATTCTCTGCAGGCTGAAAGCAAGCATTTACTTTATATTGGCTGTTCACTTTTAATGGAAAATCCAAACATTCTGTGTATGAGATGATGTATGACACATTTTGTTATGAGCATGGGGTGAGATGCAACCAGTGATAACTGTGACAGAATGCAATGGACAGGAAAGAGATGACCTGCATAGAAAAGTAAACAATTTAACTGACTTTTAAATAGATTGGCCTCTGAAAAGCTGTAATTGATTTCCTAATACGGGCAGGAGGCCACAATTCGATATCCAATTCCATTTTGTTTTCAGAATTTTTAGGAAGGATTGATTTGCTTTGGGTACTTTTACTTAGCAGCTTTTCTGTCAAATAAAAAGATTTTTATTTCGCTGACAAGAACAGGATGGAAAGACTCCAGTGGTTTGAGGCAGTTGAGGGGTTGGGGTTTTTTGGAGGTGTTTGTTAAGCCCAGGGAAAAAAACATTACTGTAATATCAGACAATAAATCCTGAGAGATTTCTTAATATATTTCAAGGCCAGATTTTCAATTTCCATGAAGCATATAAACTAAACTAGAAAGGGGGAGGTTTTAGTGACATGATAAAGCACTCAGTCACGGTCTGGTGGTTTACAATGTCACCCAGACCCTTTCAATGTTTGGGTTTTTTCCTTCACATCTCTCTTCAGTCTTTTCTCTATAGATCCCATTTTTCTTTGCTGAAATTACAAATTTGCTGCATTAAAACAGCAATCCCAGGAAAGCACGTAAGTCACTGGTACAACTTACATACCTACAGTCTCTCAAAATCTTAATCCCGTGCCATTTGTTCTAAGACTCAAAATTTCCCAATTCTTCTCACCTCCTTTCACCAAGCCCAAGACTTGCAGGCCAATCTGAGATGTTCAGGGAAGTTGGTTCCTTTTTTTGATCAATGCACACTTCCAGCATGTAACGTCACTTCTGTAAGTATTCCACCATTTCTGCCTTGTGAAATAAAGCCAGTGGTCAAGCAAAAAGGACAAGAGCACTGAAATGCCTCAATGTGAAAACCTATGCTTCAATGATCAGGTGTATTGATGAAAACAATAATGGTTGTCTAAAATACAGTTCTTCCTGGTCAGGCTATCCCCACAAGGGGCCATACCAAACTTTGCCGCTTGAACAAGTCCAAACAACAAGGAATCCTGGATCAAAGTGGCCATTTCATGGCCTCAAGCACATTTCTGACACTTAATTGATATTCCTGAACTTGTAACAAAAATAAAATATATTCTTTTCCAGCCTGTCAAGCAAGGCCAGCTGTTTGCTTCATCAAGACAGGTCATCACTAGTTAACGTTCAGCTGCCAAGCATGAACACGTTTGACAATTATTTCAGTGGTACAAACTGTGCACAAGTCTCCCATTTCTGTGATGAAGTACTGAATGCCTCATTAAATGAGAACACACACTGGTGACAATTACAGCCCGAGGTGCTGAAAGACTCACACTAGAGTTTCTCTTTCAATCACTAGAAACAGGCTGCACCAAGCTCCACACATAACTAGGTTTTTCAGATCCATAAATTGAGCAAATTAGTGGTGTGTAAGGGCATTTAAATTTAGCCACACACAAGTAAAAAAAAAAAAAAGTAAAAAACTACAATTAATTCCTAAGCAAAAAAAAAAAAACCCATGCTCTCATTTTCATCTGGGATCCGTTTCTTTCTATTTTCATGGTTCTTTGTACAATTGCAGAGTGTTCTGTGCACCTCAGCTTTGTCACACGACAAAAACCATTACTTGATCACAACCTCCTGTTTATGTTGCCAGGGGTGAACTAGTTAAAGTACAAGCCTAAGGTTTGACAGTGGGGACTGATGACAGCTCTGTCATCATTGTCAAACTATAAAGCCCTCAACAGTTTGCAGCAGAGCGAAATTAAGTACACAGTGACTTCCCTCCGTGCTATTTCCTTGTTCATTTTCCTCTGGACTATGCCTCTCTGTTTCTTACCCTTCTTCAATTTCCTCAGGACATGATAGAAAGAACTAGTACATATTTAAATAGCTACTGCAATTATTTCACTACCAGGAGAATGGAAAAATAAGAGAAAGGCTGAATCCATGCTGCTGAACTTCTCTTGGTGGTGTTCTCCCTCTTTTTTCAAATGGAATCTTGCCCTACAACAGCATCTGTGTTTCATCTCTCCTTGCTCAGCTTCTTTGAAGTGTGGCTTTCCTTCGGGAATTTTTTGCTTAGAATACAGTAATACAGAGGGAGCACTAGCATGAAGATGTGTTCCTTGCAAGAACTTAGTTTGATGGAAAAAAGCACTAGAGTGTGTTTTATGCTCCTGCAAACCACTGGGACCACAGCACTATTGGACCCGGTCCAAAGATGACCATGAGGTAATAATTAGCATCTCACAGCAACTTTCAAAGCATGAAATTAAAATTTGGATAACAGAGGAAGGATTGGAAGCAGGCCACTGTCCGGAGTCTGGAAATGTCTGAATCAAATCATGGTGTTTCTCCATTGTCTCTAAATTCTTGTGAATTGTAGCATTTCAATGACAATTTTAGCTACAACTGATATTCATTTGGAGGCTTTTTCTTTGACTTTTTTGGTAATTTGCAACTGCACTATGAAGGAGTGAATGTGAAAACTACAGCACAAGAGAATTCTGGTAACAAATTACCACAACTTGCATTGTCACAGAACCATAACGAATTTCCAGATTTCTTTGCAGCAACCATTTAAGTGCTAACCTTTCAAAAATTCATTTATACTCATCACCATACCATATTTTCCTCTGTGGCAATATCCAAAAAAAAATAAAAGGTCTTGTAAGGTTTCTGTCAACTGTTTTTCACTTCTTTCGAAGCATTGTAACAACTTTTATTTCTTTAGCTGAGTGAACTGAGCCACAAGGTCTGTAATGTTCAAGGCCAGACACAAAAAAAGAAAAACATTTCATGATTAAAAGAAACCAGACTTGGTTCTTTGTTTTAACTCCTAGTAATTGCTCTACTTTATCCCTTTACTTATTTGGTATTTCTTCATCTAAGCCTGTTAGAGAAGCTAAGCTGTATGTAGCACACTTAATTAAAGCTGAGCTTCAGCACTCAGCTCTTTTCTATCTGGAAATTGCTATTATGACACTCTTGTTGGCCAAATAACAATGCAAACATTCTCTTAGGAGAGAGCTGGTGATGAACTAAGAAATATCCCTCTCATTAAAGGTGCAGCCATCTCACTTAGCACTTCAGGTCATTGAAATCACTTGGGGGAACTTCCTCCTGAAAGAATAGCCCTAGATTTACAGGGACTAAAGAGAAGCTGATGCTTTAAGTGTTGAAAGGAGGTGTGCAAATATTAGATGATTGTAAACCCGCTTAAGAAATTGTAAGGCTGTCAAGGCCAACTGTTGCAAGACATTACTCATTTATATAACCTAACAGCTCAGCATTCCTCCTGAATGCTATGGCCACCCTCTCAACACAGCCAGTGTATTCTTTTGCTACAGACACACAGAAAAGTCAACTTTAAAAGCCAGTACAAATGAAGCCATGATTCTTCAGTAAAAACTTCATTTTTCTGCTTCTGGGCTTTGGGAAATAAGAAACAGTTATTTCCTAGACAGGTATATTGCTCTCTTAGTAACTCTGGGACAATGCACAAACAAGCAAAATGCTTACAACAGGAACTGTAAAGACATTGTGTGCCACATGCTAGAACACTGCTCTGCACAGCAGTTCTGTCCTTACTCTAAAACAGATTAAACAATTCAGGGCATCGTGCAGACTTTCAGATAAGGTTCTCTTCTGTCTGTGTCATGACAAGAGCAGCACATGTAAAAGGCCCTTCTTAAAATAAAACAAAAGCATCTATTCTAGCACTGTAATTATGTTCTGGACAATTTGGTTGTCCATTTACTCAATGACAATGCATTCATCATCTTGTGCACTCTGAACATCCAGTGCTGCTTGAAGATAATGAAAACAGGATCTTGGAGTGCAGGGGTGCTGTGCAACTGGGACAGTACACAAGCTATGCTCAGCCAAGCACCAAAGCATGGTTGTTGTGGTGAGGAAGAACATTTGACATAGCTTTTCACTGAGGAGCCAAAAATTCATATTTCTGATGGCATTCACAGCAATTTAAAAGTTGGCCTTAGGTACGATGAAAATCCAATACTCTGAGTGACATACAAATAGCAATTTGTTAAATGCAGAAAATCTTTCTTCCATAGACACTCCTCCCCACTTTTTTTCCCCTCTTACAACAGTGACCAAATATTTCAAACATTCATCAAAGATGTTTCCACCTATTCTTCATCTCCACATTTCTAGATCCATCTTGACCATCTTATTTGGAGTTCTTACGTAAGGGATCTCTACCGCATTTAAGCTCCCCTAAAAGCAGAGTATCTTTCACTTTTAATTAGTACAGATTCCTACAAAGAAAATTGCCTTATCAGTGGGAACACAGCAGTAAGCCTGTTCCAATAGCTGATTTTAGAGGATTTACCTAGAACATGATTTTATGTAGCTTTAATAACCCTTTAGAACCTGAACTAACTTAAGAACTTTGCAGTCTGCATGATGCAATCTGGGCATTCCTTGATGTTAGGACTCTCTACTTTCTTTCCTCTTCCAACTTCAAGCAAAGTTTAATGGAAAATTACAGCTAATTTTCCTCCCAGCCCAAAGTATCTTACCAAAAAAAAAAAAAAATAAACACTCCTTCTTTACCATTATCCAAGGAACAGAAAACGTTGGCAAGATTGCCACAAATTTTTTTTTCATTTAGTGTGTTCTCTGTCTTAGCTTTCACAGGTATTAGCAAAACAATAGCTCAGGTTATGCCCCCACCTTGCAGATGGTGACAAACCCCATGACCTTAGTTTCCTTTACAGGCAATAATTGCACTAACATGCTACACTCTGTGTTCGCTAATTAGACTTAACTCCATGCACACATCCCCATCAACACACAGATTCTGGGCCATTTGTTCCAGAGCTCTCCTAGCTATATTTGAAGCTACTCCTGTTGATAAATCACTTCTTTGTATTAAAAAGAATAAACAGACAAGTATCTGCAAGATCAGCCTGCAGGCCCCTTGTTTGTATCAGCAGCAATATTTCACCAGTGTTATTCAGCATTACTCAGCCTTGCATGGGGCCTCTGCAATAGCTGAGTTTCCCTACTGGCTGTCACATGTAATTTTTATGATCCACTTCTTCTGCAGCACAAAAGCCTCCCTCCATCAGCACCATCACTCACAGCACCTCCAGAGCTCTACTTGTAAGGGCTGATATGGATAGGGCTGGTAGTTCAGCTGAGCTGCTGGCACACATACAAATGCAATAGTGACATTCACCGGCGTGACTTTACCAACAGAACCCATCCACTGGCCATTTTGAGCTGAGTGACTTCAGAAGGGTCAGACAGACCAGGAAACTCACACAAAGAGAGCAGGACTACAAAACACATCTTAAGCTGTGCTCTGCAAAAAGCAGCATTCAATAATCGTCTGTGAAAAATTTTGGAAATTCTCTTTTTATCCGTACTGAGTATTACCTCTACTGCCATTTTCACTGTAAGAAAACTGACAAAACACCAACATCAGAGCCACAGCCTGAATCTGCTTCATATCATTGTCTCCAAACAGGTAAAGGTCTACCTCAGCTTTAAAGAAAGAGAAGGGTAAACCAAATCTTTTAAAAAGAACCTACAGTTCAAGCATTACTTCTGAAATTACCTACTAGCTCACAACAACACACTGACATTCATTTTCCTCAGTAATTAGTAGTACCTTTGTGCCTCAGCAAGCTGGAGGCCAGATCATCCTCAGTTCTAGAAAGATGTAGTAAAACACAGATATTAGAATTCACTATAGTATGTTGAATTATTTTCTTCTGATTTATCCTTTACAAAGTGCCTCACTAAGACTGATGTTCACACAAGCAAATGTCTTTATGTAGACCTGCACCATGAATACCTGAACTGCTCACTTCATTTTGCTTTGAAAATTACTTGTCCCATCCCTATTACTGAAGTCATCAGTGCTCTTGCACTCATACTAATCTTTAGATCAAATCTGTATAATAAAGGAAGCATAAGTAACTGGCTGAAAAACTGAAGCCTGAAAATGTAAAAAACATTTCAAGCATGGTAGAAAATGATCTGAGCTGATCCTGGAAGCTTCTAAGGAACTACTCAATGTCTAATCATAATTAGGAATTTCCTGCAGTCTCTGAAGCATGGTCCATGAGAAAAATTAGGAGATACTGGAAAAAGGGTCAGCAAATTTCTGGTGAAAAAAAAATACCATCTTGCACAAGAACTATGTTAACAGCAGAACACAGTGGAAACAACATAGAGCTGAAACATTTGGTAAGAATACTGAGAAGAAAAACTAAGCAACATCCAGTCATCCCTAAGCTATTTCATCAGAGAGGAAATATTTACCAATAAACTTGTTTTTAAAGAACATACAGCAACTGGCAATACTTAGAGAAGACAAGATAGACACGAACAAGTATAGCTAGACAAATTTCTGAGACCCAGCAGGTACATCTGCTACCCACAGGAGTGTTTTAAATTAGGTCAAATGTACATCTTAACAGTAGTTTTGCTCAAGCATTTGCTGAGCTTGCCTCCTGGGAGTTCAGACTGGACATCAGGAAAAGATTCTGAGAGTGGCCCAGTGAGAAAGTGAGTGGTCAGTGGAACAGGCTCCCCAGAGAAGCGGTCATGGCAGCAAGCCTGACAGAGTTCAGAGAGTGTCTGGGTGATGCCCTGACTCATATGGCTTCACTTTAAACTGTCCTTGCAAGGAGCAGGGAATTGGACTTGATGATCCTTACTCTTACAACCTGAGATATTCCATGGCTATTATAGGCCTGGTCTGGCTCCAGCAGCTACTCTGTTTGTCCTTCATCCAAAGCATAGAGACAAAAAGCAGCAGCTTCACAAGTTAGAAAACACAATTCTCACCATTTGACAATAACCTTTTTTTCCCCTCAACCTTATCTAGATTAGTAGTCTGACCTTTTCAGTCTTACTTCACCACACACACAGAAAATAGTTGGTACTTTAGAGTTAATGAGGGCTACAGTTACAGCATCCCTCAGCACCAAAGTAGGAGCACAAAACAGAAGGCATGTAAAGCACTGGTTCTTTAGGTGACAAAATTGGGCACTTCAAGCACAGATCTTCACTAAGAAACCTACAGTTTCAACAGATTGCACAAGACCAGAGAGGTGTCCGGCATTTCTTGTCCTGTTTAATATCTTTGATGATGATCTGGGTAAGGGGATTGAGTCTAGCATTAGCAAATTTGCAGATGACACCAAGCTGGGTGGGAATATTCATCTGCTGCAGGGTAGGAATGTTTTGCAGAAGGATCTGGACAGGCTGGATCAGTGGCTGAGGCCAACAGAATGAGGTTACACAAGACCAAGTACCAGGTTGGAGCTGGGTCACAACAACTCCAGGCAGCATCACAGTCTGAGGGATGAGTGGCTGGAAAACGTCCAGTGGAAAAGGACCTGGGGGTGCTGGTTGACAGCAGCTAAACACAAGCCAGCTGTGCCCAGGTAGCCAACAGCACCGTGGCCTATTTCAGCGACAGTGTGGCCAGCAGGACCAGGGCAGGGATTGTCCCTCTGTACCGGGCGCTGGTGAGGCCACACCTGAGGGCTGTGTCCAGTTCTGGGCCCCTCCATTCAGGAAGGAAAACTGCTGTTCTGGAGCAGGTCCAGAGACAACCAACAACACTCAGCCAGACTCATGAGGGTCTTTTTCACCGTTCCAGATTTGCTGGTCTTCTCTGGGATTATCCCCTCACAGAACATAGCCCCCATGTCTCTGCCTACAGTGAATGCAGGTGTCTGATACAGGAGCACAACTGCAACAAGAAAGCCATTTAAGTGGAGTGTTTTAGCAGACAGGAGGCTGCACTCCAGCAGGCTGATTACAAAACCTCCAAGGCAATAGTAACTCAACTCTGATGGCCAGAACATTGCTGGAATTACGGTAGTATTTCATCTCTGAAAGGAGTTGTTCATTATCTTGCTCAATGATCTCATCTCAGGATCCATCACTTGCTTGTTTCAGTTGTTTTTCTTTTTCCTGCAGGATCTGGAGCTTAAATCATGAACTGTTTTAGAAAGGACAGTTTTGACTGAGCCTAACTGCAGAGGCATATGAGCAAGATGCAAGAGCTCAGTCAGAGCTATCACTGTTTATCAGACAGGGAAGGTAGCAAAAAAAACTTGAACTGTGCACAACAGGCTCCCCTTGGCTGGTGCTTGTGCTCCCAAATGTGGGACAGCTGACCTAAATCATGAATAAACTCAGGCAGCCTCTCCTTAACCCTTTTCTCAGTTAAACCCTTACACAAAAATTGACTTCCAGGTATGAAGCACCTGTACCAAATCAAACATCCAGATGAGCAGACACAAACAGAGCACTCTCCAGGTGTAAGGACAGAAAGAGCAGACTTGCAGAAGACAAAGGGTGACGAAAAAAGCTGGAAACAGGCCCAAAATCTGCATTTCTACTCCTGAAATACTTCTCCTGCACTTCCTGACCCAGCAGCCCTCAGATACTGGAGCACACAACTCAGGAACATTCTCTGGGTATGCCAATATGGGACAATATTCATGCTCCACTTAAGCCAAGGAAATCTTTGAGCTACAGTTAGACTAGATACCAATCTGCTACCTGAGTTATACTGGGATCACAGAGTCTCTCCAGTTTCTGAAACAACTTAGAAAGGACATGAAGAGCACTACTGCATTATTTCTAATAGGGAGGCAGACTTGGCAAACACACATCACTCTCATCCAGTAATGCTGAGTTTTAAACAGTTGAGATGTACCCTTGGACTCATCACAAACTAGGTAGAATGCTTATTTTCTGTTTTCCAATTACTGGAGCCACTACGCACAACAGAAAGGTATCAAGGGTTTTTTATTAAAGTTTTAATGTAGTCATTTTACCTGTACAAATGGAACATAAGAAATTACCAAAACACCTCAGAGGTGTAAATCCTTTTAGAAAGGAAAACTGGTATTTTGTGTCCCAACCAAGCATTTTTAGATTTTAAAATTGTATGCTATTTTGTATTAAAAAATACATTTAAATGAGATCAGAAATCCCAGTAAAACCTCTACAGGGTAAATGCCAGCAATTCTCCAACTGGAGAATTCTGCTGCAGCAATGTGACCTCTACATCAGTGGAATTGTATAGGTTTGCTTATAAAACACATGCAACTACACAGATGTCCTTTACTAAAGAAAATATTTAACCCTATTTCCATTACACAGAAGTTTGTATGCCAGGGAATCCAACACATGAAATTTATTTAAATTTAGTATGCATCATTTTTGTTGGGTTTTCTTACTGTAGCACATACACATAAATAAAGGGACAGAGAAATAAATTATATGCTCATATAATACTATCAACTCTGCATAGTAAATGGAAGAAAACATGATTACTGTTTCATTTGAAGCAATCAGATGTGCTACTGAAAAGTACAATGAAGGAACTGATTGCAGAGGAAAATAAATCAGCAAACTTCTTCAGAGAGTAATATTTGCTAAATACCATTAATTGGTGCTGTACATTTCCTACGGAGCTCTTTGTGAAGGCAGTAAAGTTTGAAGACACATTTACATAGTAAAAGACTGATGACACTCCTCCTTCCAAGCAGTTCAGCTGACCTTAGTGCCCCACAACTCTTTTTTTTTTGTGGGAAAAATTAATCTGAGTCCTCTTGCTTGGCACCCACAGGAGGGGCAGTAAGCCCTGGAAGCAAAGCACAGTAAATAGCAGCTGATAAACTTTCATGTATGTGCATGAAAAGGACTAGAAATTCTTAAGACTTCTGTGTAACAAAGGCAGTCCAGAGCGCTGGTTCTCATTGAATGAATGATTTTTTTTTAATTGAGCTGAGTCACAGATTGTCCAGCATGAAATGCTGAATTTTTAACCTTTGATTTGTCTGAATCATAACAGGAAAAATAAATAGATGACAAGACCAGTAAGGAATTTGTCTTTTCAGTTTTGCACAGAAACAGCTTCCCACAATAAAACAGATACTCTAATTCTAAGCTTCTGAACAAGACCTTCTTCTAAAGCTTTGTATCCATTGGTACTATAAATCAGAAGCTTCTAACTTCATTTATTTTAATGTCTCTTCTTCATCTGGAAAACTTAATACTTCAACATGTTGCTCTTATAAATCAGAAAATAACCTTATTATTAGAGCTATGGGGAGGGTTATTGCTGCTTTTAGCACTAAGATTTTCATCCTGGCTCCTGCCTCAGTGTTTGATGAACAAGAAATCTGAAAAATCAGAGCTGATAACATCCCTTTCTCAAACAATGAAAACAGGTACACTTCCTGTTTATTTCCATGGATGACACTAAGCCAGGTCATACCTAGGGCTCTTTGCCTCAAAAAGAATGGGCTTTGGGTTTGTTTCATTGCTTTTTATTCTGAACATACTGGTAAATTGATTTGAGTTTTTGTTTGTTTTTAAATCTTTCATTCTTGGTGGCTGCTACCTCCAGGGTACATCTTCCAAAACACTTTATTTTATTAACAGAAAGATTTTTTTTAAAGCTTCCTTTTCCTCTGTGCATTTTCATGAAATTACAAGCTAAAATATATCCAGAACTCTTGTGATGTGATCCTGGCCCAGACACAGCTTTACACCAGCTCAACCCAAACTTTTGCCTTCTGTGAGCTTTTTAAACTCAGTTTTGTTTTCCACCTGCCTCTTGGAGGCTCCCCCGTCTGTTCAAGCTCGCAGCCAGCTCCACTTAACCCAGGCTTCTGAGGCAGCCTAAGAACGGGTGTGAGTGGGAGAAATATGGAAAGATAGCAACCACACTGAATCAAGTTTGTTACAGCTGAATATGAGCTCTATTATAAAATAAAGAAAAACAAGAACAGCTGCAAACACCATGTCGACAAAACAAACAAGAACCTAGATAAATTGTTCCGGCTTTACCATTGTGTGACAGAGGGAGTTTTGATCTTTGCTTAATGTCAGTGTGCCTAAATCCACTCAGGAGAAATTTAAAACAAACCCCAGCTGGTGCCACTAAAGGGACATGAAGTGTGCCTGTTTTCTTCTGTCTGATTCACACTACTGGAACACCAGACTTAGTTTCCAGTCTCAACTTTCTGCTTCTCCCACTGTGCCAGACAGAAAATTCCCCTCCAAAAAAAGTCATGGCAAGGATGCGTGCAGTGAAAGACCCAACAAGATAATTCTTCACTGACTATACATGAATGTTTTAGTTCAGCTTTGTGGTAACACTTGATAATCAAACATCCCAACTGCAGGTAGGGAGAAAATGTAGGTGAGCTGTCCAGTTAATTTTTTAAGTATTTCACTTAAAAATACTGTACTGTACTGATACACCAGGAAGGAAAATTTATGCTTCCTTTCATCACCAATGTGTTAATATCACTGTGGAGGAGCAGCTTGTCAAATACAGAGCTCGAAGTGAAATTTCAGCCTGTTTCATGAAATCCATCTGCCTGAAATCAGACAGCCAACAACAACTAAAACCACAAAAACCCTCCAAACAGAGAACAACCCACAAAGCCAAAACAAAAAATAGAAGAGCATGCCCAATACACGTAAAAGTAATTCCAGGTGTTCTCAGTTTCCTCAAACACCATCTTTGTTGTTTCCTCCCTCACAAAAAAAGGTGCTTACCAAGTTACCTGTATTCTGACCTATCCTGAAACCATCAAGTTATCATCACATCAATCATGAAAAAAAAAAAAAAAATGTGTAAACTCTGAAACTTTTCAGTGCCTGAAAATAGAGCTGCCTGTTTACAACATCCTGTGTACATGAAGGGAATGGGAAGAGGAAAAAAATGTAAGTGAAGCAAATAATATGAAAGCTGTTATGAAGGAGCACACTGCATTAATGTGCTGATAATCTGGCCCATGATAGCCCTTGAAGGGTTTTGATACACAAGATGAAGGGAAAAGTTGATCAAGAGAGAACAAAATACTGTTACCAAAGAGACTTTTTCCCAATAATGCTATAGAGATCTAACAGTATGGTTAGGCCAAACAGATTATTGTAAAGAAGCTACCAAAGATTTTACAGTATACTGAGCCAAAAATATTACATGACTGTTTTAAGGCACTTCTAGGCACAGTACTTGAGCTGTTTACTGAGCAGTCCACAAGCAGCCTACACAGATATTTGATTTTATCGACACAGGCCACCCACATCTGACCCAGTAAAAGTGCACATGTTCAAGAAGAATCCCCCCAAAACAGAGCATCTTTTTTATATACTCTGACCTTTAGCAAACAAAACCTCTTCTTTTCTGTCATGTTCATACAGGAAGAAATCCAGTACATAATTTCATGGAAAGTACACTGGAAATATTTCTGTATCGCTGAGCATGGCATTAAGTCAACACCGGAATTTCTTCTGTCAATACCTCAGCATTTCTTTTAGTTCCAAGTTTATGGAAGAATAGCAATACAAAATGTTTACACATCACACATGTACCTAATTGGTTTCAATCTGGCAAGGTAGACCTGAGACTCTCTGAGAAAAAATGAAAGGACAAAGTGGAGCTGCTCATTATAGGGGGTGTTGGACAGCACATGCTGACAATTACTATGTGTTTTGAAAATGTGTATTCTGCTTATATTTGCCTTACAGCAGAGGAAGGATTAAAAATAACAGGAACTGTTTAATCTCTTTTTTTTTTTTCTTTTTCCAAAACCTACAATTTATTCATAGAAAAACACTTGTGGGCAAACTGTAAGGTTTCAGAACAGGGAGAAATCGAACCTAAAGCAGGAAAAAAAAATTAAAGAAGTTTAAATGTAGTGAACAAACCTCCACCAGAGAACCACCACCATGTTTCAGTTTGGTTTGGAAACCATAGCCTGCACCGACTGAACAATTTGATTTATACTTTCAACTTATTCCTCATGTGGGGATCCAGCTCTCATGCCTCAAGTCAAGCACAAGTACCTAGGAGAGAATAAGCCCTTGGCATTAAATGAACATACAAGGTTTCTACATACAGCTCTGAAAGGAACTTTCTCCTCTAGAGACAGAAAAAATGAAAAATAAACAGTTCTACTGCAAAAGTGTTTGCAGCATCACACTGTTCTCATGCTTCTTATCAGTCGGCACAGATCTCAACAGGGACACCAGGGGGATGGAGAATAGTGGGATGCTTTCCTTCCATCAGATACAGCAATGCCTACAGGACCAGGTCATGGGGAAGCTGAGCTGTGGCCAGCGTTGTTTATGCAACACCCACAGAGAAAATCAGTTTTGATTACTGCAGAGTAATTACCAGCCAAGATGCATTCCCTTCCCTCAAACAACACTTCAGACAGATACTATCAGAAGACAGCAAACTTACCTAAGGGCTAAAAAAATAGCAGCAAAAAAAAAAATCAATCACATTGCAAATAAGATTATATTCAACATTAAAGGATGAACAGCATGAATAGCCTTTTGTGGATTAGATGACATACTGCAACTGTGCCTCAAAGCAAACTGGGCAGCAAACGCTGTGTAATAAGCAATTAATAAAAAGCACCCAGTAAATGAGTGCTAAAAGATTGCCTCACTTCTTCTGTGCAATGATTCTTAGCTGCTGTACACACCTAGAGACCTCGATTTGCTCATCTCTTTAGATTCGTTAATGACAATGATCATCTCAAGCCATCTGCAAGTGCCACAAAGGGGGGACATCCATGAGCAAATTCTTGGTTAAGCACAGCGAGCATCTGTAGCAACTCACCACACCCATCCATTTTCCTCTACCTGAATAAAAACACAGCACAAAAATAGGAAACCTCAAGTTTCAAAGGTGCTAAGTATAAAGTCTTAAGAGACCATGAAAAATGCTGTCACTATTCATATTTGTATTTCACTTGACTTACTCCTCTGTCTCCATGACTTCACGTTGTAGTTTTTCAACAACTAATTCCACAACCACATCTGAATTATAGAGGAACAAAATAGGTCTAATAGCATATCAAGTAGCAATGGCACTTTGTTTCCCATATGAATGATACTTTCTCCTGCCTATTGATATTTCATTATACCAAATCTCTCTACCAAACAGCTAACAAGTTCAGATCAAATGTCAAGAAAAAAAGATGTTAAAGTCTACATTTTCTTAGCAGACAGCGTGCAGTTGTGGCATAAGCCTTTTGTAGGAAGAATGGCAAGCTGTATCCTTGGTTATCCAGTTGGATAGCACAGTGGTGGCTGATGAAAGCTTTTCTCCTTGTGTCCTACAGGTTGTTTCCAGAGCAGTTAACATTCAGCTATACTGTAATGTTATCTCCCAATAAACATTCATCATTTTGCCGAGTTCTGCTCAGCAATCCCCTCACAATTAAAAAAAAATAAAAAAAAGTTTAAAAAAAATCACTTAAGCTCATCAAAACTTATTTTGCGATTTTCTATTTTCTGGTTTTGCATCTCACACTATGTAATTCAATCAGATGGTGACCAAGGGATTTAGTGTTGAGGTCAAACGTAAGTTACAGAAGAAAAAAATATATCTTATGCTGAGAAAAATTGCTTCTTGATGTGTGCTTAACTTTAAATGCAGCGTGCACTTGGAAGCCACGAGAGAGTTAAACCTGCCCCAGACCTTGCCAGCTGTTCTCTGCACTTCCGAAATAACCTTGGGAATGAGCTAGCAACAATCTGTGTCCCGGCTCTCAGAATGCCAGGCATTCACACATTACAGCAACAGATGCTGGATTACAGCACTGCAGCTTTCTGTCCTGGCACACTTTCATTTGTTTCCAGCCGTCATCTCCACTGACATCCCACAGACCCCAGATCAAAAACAAAGCTGAGGAAACTGCATTCAGGATCCCAGACAAAATGCAGCTTTCCCTCAGTATGATGCTGCCTGATAGACCAAAACCAAAAGCACACCAGATTTCAGCTACAGTCACATATCACATGCTGACAGTCTCTTTAATACAGTGCTTACATCAGTAAAATTAGCATTTAACAATTGAACCTGGCAGGACTCTTTCCATCCCAAGAAACCACCATCAAATTTTCCCAGTTACTTTACCATCACAAAACAAGATGGGGTTGGCCCATACAAAACCAAGCAGCATATCCTGGTTTATAATAGGTCACAAGGTTTCCCCAGACACTGTTGGAAAAGATGGCCCTTAACTTCAGCTTCACTGCCAAGAACCTTGGAAAATACAGTGCTATTTATCAATACCCCAGACAGCTGGGTGAAGACTGTTTCTGCAGACCTTCTGTGTCATAACTGATACTGACGTTTTTTTCCTGCATTACGAAGGGATTTCAAAGTAAAATCTTCCCAAGCACACAGAACAGTCCCCACAGCAGTTCCTTTTCACGTAAATGTTTGCCAAAAAGATGATACTCATGGGAAAATAATTTTTACACTCAACCAGGAATGTTCAAACAAGTTGGCTCCTATAACTGTATGAAAATTATGACAGAGCAGGCATGAGAATGAATGCAAACAAATCCTATCTGTGAACTAACACTAGAAATAATGTACACAACTGGTATAGAGAACTCAGATACTAATTGATAAAGAAGCAGAAATGCTTGAATTTTTTACTGAACCATGCATAAGACATTTCACTTAGAGCTGGTTGTATACCCTAGTCTCAAATCTCCTTCCCTTCTATAACCTGCTCTGAGCTACAATAAAAAGGTGTCTGTACCTGAAGGGCACTGTCCATTATTTCATTTTCTTTGTCTCAGAATTTGTATCACTTGCGAGCAAACAGATCCGGAACTCAAGCCAAAACACAAGTCCCTGAACTGGTACACAGCACTTTTCAATACACAACATATTGTGTGTTGGGGGTCAAGAAATTTTGCATTATCACAGTCAAAAAAAAGCTCTGAGCTTTAGAGTGCTCCCATGACATTTGATGTCATCAAGGGGAAATCTTCAGGGGAAAGATGAAAGGTCAGAGAACGACCAGCAAACTGTGGGTGGCAGCCACCTCCAGTCCTCCAGCTCTTCACCTGATGAGCTCAGCAGCTAAAAGTCCTATAAACCATGTCTCACTAAGTCCACAGAGGCACCCTCTGATTTGTGGATATATTTTTTTTTTTTATGAGCCCTCTGGCAATCTAGACAGAGATCATCTCCTACGGTCACTGTGTCATGCAGCTCATCCAGAAAGCTGGAAAAACTGAAAACATTACATTTGGTCAGAGAATTGTCAGGAGGCTGAGCTACATTCATGGGCCTGACAAGGTCATGTGAGGGGATTTTGTGTCCTTTTGTCTCCTCTTTTCTTTTGCTCTGTCCCAGCAGGTGTCATTAATAATCCTTGTGTGGATTTCACTTGGCCTGACCTCTGTTTAGGAGGGAGACTACAGTAAATCCTCTTGAAGGACCAGGGAAAAGCCTGGGTGTTATTTCAACACCAGCTCTGCCTGCTTTGAAGAGAACCTCCAGAGAGCTGCTCGGGTAGAGCATCTGAGAGGGTGTGCGGGAACATTTACAGCAGTGCTCCTTTTGATAGGTGTTTCTTAGTGGCCAGTTGCAGGAATATTGCAGGAAATAATCCTTGCAATCCCCGTTTAGGATAGGACATGTGACACAAACCAATCAAGGGTTTTTCAGTCCCATCACCAGAGCGTCAAGTGGCAGCAAAACCAGCAAAAAATGTTCTGCCCCATAAAAACCTCAGATCTTAATGAAACTATAGCAGTTGCCAGGGAGCTGGCTTTCCTGTGTTCTGGGAAAGCAAACACAGATTTGATGTGCCGGGGTCTCATATTCCACCAAAAACAAACAGCTTCAAGGGTTAAAGTCAGCAGAAGACAGATGTGCTGCCTTTTCCCATCAGCCACCCATATCCTGTGCCAAGTCTGCTTGAGACCGTGGTGAGAACTAAGTGGAAGTCAGCTGAGGCAGCCTATGAATCTCTTGCATAGCACAGGTTCAGAAACATTCACCCTTCCCTCAACAGCTGCCTTCAGAAGGTCTTCAAGGAATAATTTGGAATACAGAAGCAATTGGACAATGAAACCCTCAGATCATGGCTATAAATACATCCTTTCCCCACTGCTATTTTAGGCACCCATCACGCCACACTTACACATACTGTTCAATCCCCTTGGATTAACTACTCAGAAAACATGTTATTAATGAATTAACTTTTCAAAAGCTTATTTAGCTCCTAATTCCACCAGCTTTCAGTAAGATGCCTAGCTGTGATACATCTCAGAGCCTGTATCTCAAATGGACAGAAGCAAGCATGCCCCAGGTCTCTGCTGGGAGAGTTTCTGCACCTGATGCCTTTTTCAGTCTAGAAACCAAAGGACACACATTTTCAAGAGGATAGTAGTATAGGAGGTAATATCAAAGCTAGACTTCATTGGAGGCCTCCAGAGGCAGTTATGGAGAAATGCACACAAAAGTCCATCCCCCACACGGGTGCACACAGTTTTACAAGTTTAGTAAATTAGCATAATTGTCAAAAACCACCAATTACGAGCACAAGGGGTGATGCAGTCAGAAGTGAGAGGAAAGCTGATGTCCTCACAATTTGATGGGTGAAGGTGCAGGTGTTAACATCTTCAAAATGGGTTTTCATGTCTCTACCTTGGGCACAGGTTTATTCCAGAGTCCAGGCAGCTTGGCTCCTGAAACAGACAAGGGTCTGCACAAGCCTGAACTTCTAAACTTTGGGGTAAAATAATAGGTTCCAGGGGGAAATATGTGGTAGGCAGTTCAGGAAGGTTCTAGGTAGGTTCGTACCTTACTAGTGTCACCAAAACCACAGGAGAAACAAAAGCCCTCCAACAATAATTTTAGTGTTAGAGAATTAGGGCATTACTTTTCCTGGCCAGATGTGCAACAGAAATAATTTCATCCACACATGGCCCAGGTGTGCAGAGAAAATCATTCCACGACACATGAATTTTAGCTGATTTTTCACAAATTTCATACGGTCAAAACCCAAATAGAGATTCGTTGGTTCAATGTTCATTGGTTCCAAGTTACATAGTTCTTAGTATTTTGTTTCCTGTTGGCTACAGATCTCTTCTCCTCAGATGCTAATTGGGTCCTCATTCTTATGTCTCCTTTCCCAGCCCAGGTGCCTCCAGCCATTGCAGGTTTACTGTTTGGAGCTGATGGTTTGATATCTTCTGGTGCTACCAAAAGCTAGTCCCAGTCTGCAGAGACTGTTCAGCTCATCAGGCCTTCACCTGGTGGAGCAACACCCTGGAAAGAAACAAATTGCCTTCCCGCAAGGCAAAGGCTTGATGGTTGAACTTAATATCAAAGGTCTTTTCCAGTGTAGCTCATTCTGTGAGCACTTTAAATTTCCTATCTCTGACACTAGTTCCTCAGCCAATGGGGAAAGGAAGAGGGCAACAAGCAGGCTGAAAGGAGGCTGTGCCCTCCAGAACCCAGGGAGAGAAACAGCCCAGGGCAACCAAAGTTCTCAGGCCTATGGAAGGTGGTCCCCAAGTACCAGCTGATCATGGACACCAACAACCTCATGGTGGGGACTGAGAACGAGCTCAAATTCATCATCCACAAGTTCATATGGGACAAATACTCCAAACAGTTCCTGGAGCTGGAGTTGCTGCTGCCCAATGTCCTGGATTACATCCGAACTGCCAAGGGAATTGGGGAATTCCTTGGATAAACAAGAACAATGAGAATGGGCAGCAGATCTTGACCAACATCACAGTGGTCAGCCTGACTGCCTCCAGCACCCAGGGCAGCAGCTGGGCAGGATCAAGGACGCCCCATGGCACTGGTGCTGAGTGGGGCCAAGCTGCACATCTATGAGTACATGGAGGCCTGCATGTCCTTCATCACCCCCAGCCTCTCCCTCATCCATGGGGCCTCCACGGCTGCCCTTGGGGCTGATGGAGATCAGCAGACAGGCCAACAGGATGAGCTTCGGGGAGATGGAGGAGGACGCCTACCAGGAGGACCCTGGGTTCAGCCTGGGCCACCTGGGCAAGGCCAGCAGTCAGATCAGTGAGGCCACCAAGGGCTGGATCAGCAAAGTCCTGCAGAGGACAAAGTGTCATCTACAAACCCACAACCCGGGACTGCAGCTTGGGCACAGCCTGGAGCGTGGCCTTCACCCTCCTGCAGGGGTTGGACATCATTAACCTGCAGAACAAAGTGGCTGAAGCCAATCAGGAATATTTCTCCAGCATGGCCTAGTGTCTCAAGGTCGAGGGGAACAAAAATGAGGTCCCCATTCCCCTGACCCCACTTAGGATCCCCAAATCCCACCCCGCAACCCCCAAATTCCCAAGGATTCCCCCCCAGTGTCACTTTCTCAAACTTTTTATAAATATTGGAATTTGTGGTTGGAGTTCTTGAGGCAGTTTTGGGGGGATTGAGGGGGAGTCAGGGGGTCCTAAAGGGATTTTGGATGGTTCTGAATAGACTTTGGGAGTCCCAGGACAACAAAATAAATTAAAAAATATATAGACTACAGTAGAGTTGCAAATACTTGTGTAAAGAATGCAGAGAATACAGAAAATACACAAAAAAAGGCAAAAATCCATAGGCATCACACCCACATAGTACTTTGATAGTTAAGAAGTTGCCATGGTAACATCTGCACTGCAGCCCCAAATGAAGCAGGCCTTGCTACTAGCCCTCTGCTAGAACTACTGGAGCCTGATTTTTTTATTTCGTACAGTACATCAGGGCTAACATATCAGCCCAAAAAGCAAAACCCTGACCACCAAGTAATACATTTAATGAGTAAATGACTGTATGCAGAACTGTTCATTTTCCTGGGCATTCAACTGAGTGAATATTATGCAAGAAACTTAAAACAACAGAAACTGATTAAGAACTGGGTATGGATTAATTTCTATTTGTGTATTTTACTTCTAAATCAAGCTTCAAAATCAAGAAACTCTAATATTACTACAGCTTCCCAAAAATGCAAAATATGTTCCTGGGAGAATACATCACATGAAGCAGTACACAGGTCTCATTTCTCAAGTTTTTGGGCTTTTATAATCTTAAAAGAAATAGATAGTGTCCTTGTAATCCTAGGAGTCCTCTCCATCCCCTTGAAATCCATCACCCATGGCACCATGGATTCTGGAGCACCTGCATGTGTTTGGTTTGTAAACACAAGCCCTGTTTCTTTTCTGTCACTCAAAGCAGGCAGCTGCTCACACGGTCTGCACCAGTGAAACGCCAGCTCACAGTTTCCTTAACTCTCCCACTTTAATCCCAGAAGAGGGCTGATGTATCAGATACTAACCTTATCTTCTGAAGGAAAGCAAGGAAATACAAACATGTTCCATAAGAGCAGCTTGGGAAGAATTACTTGACAGAAGGAGCAAAGTCCTGTCTGCTTTGTTGTATCACTTCAGGCAAGCTCTGGTTGTTTTGCCCGCAAAATGTTGAAAAGACACCTCCTCTGACATCTTCACCTGTGCCTAACACAAGTTGCTAAACAAACCTTCCTAACATGAAAAGGCTTCATCATTACTGACCTGAAATGTTGTGAGTAATATGAGATCTAAAAACACCTGCAAAGTTTGCTTTCCACCTTAGCATTATTCCATGTTCTATCTAATGATGCAATATCGTGGTAGATACCAACTCTGCAATCATGGATTAAGAAAAACAAGGAGACATTTAACAATTTTCTCAGTGTCTTTTCTTTTTAATAGGCAGCTCAAAAGACACCTTATCTTCTGGCTCTTTCTCAGTTACTTACTGCTTTTAATAAAGCTAAAAGGATGATTCATTTCAACCAATGCCAGAAACTTCTGTATCCATCACAAAATTCAAAGATCACTGAAGCTAAAATCAGTAAAACAGAAGTTAAGCTATAGAATCACATACCTTTATAGCCCATCAAGTACAAGTGTCACTGTTGCATTTAGTGATAAAAGGGTAATGGTTCTGCTTACTGGTGTATTTTACAATCCTAAATTTCATTTGAACCATTCTTCCAGCTCCTTCAGCTGCCATTCCTTGTGAGTTTTGTTATGCAGGCCCTAGGAGTACAGGGACCAGCTGCAACAGCTGGGATCCAATTTCACTTTCTGCCTTATCTTATGGAACTACAAACACTTAATGTCAACCTTCAGAAAATTAATCCAGATCACACCTTTTGAAACTCAGCATGCTGCTTTTTGCAGTTTGCTTTTGTGGGAAATTTCTGCACAAGTCCAGGCCTTCATCAGCTTCATGTTTCCTCCTAACATCTGTGGCATTGGAAACGTCAGACCAGATATCTTGAAGACTATTAGGAACAGAATGAGGTAGCTATAACAAACAAAACAGTAGTAAATATGCTCAGCAGGTTTACAATTTGGAGTCAATGCAGAAGTTACTCACAATCAGGAATTAAATTTTTCTGAAGATACTAACTCCTGTTTATTTCAAAATCAAATTCTACGTGTCCTGAGCTTCTCTTAAAAATGTTTATAAATCATTCCACAAGGTTTTTCGTTGGAAATCATGATAATTTGGCTGTGTACACATACCTCTCCCACTGTTTATAGCAGGGTTTTATAGCAACTTTTTGCTCCTTTCCTAAGAAAAATAAAGCTCATCTATTTTCCAAAAAAAGCTGTCTACTGACTTATAAAAACTAAGCAGCTGAAGAGTGCTTTTGATATCATACTTTATCTTGCAGCTGGCTACTAAAAATGTTCCCAAATACTCAGCTTTAGCACAGCAATTTAGTTCTAAAGGCAACAAGCTTAAAAATAACATTTTGAAGACAGAGAGGTTTTGAAGGGACCGTGATGGAGTGAATCCAGAGAAGGGCAACAGGCCTGAGGAAGGGTCTAGAGGGCAAGTCCTGGGAGGAAAAGCCCAGGGGGCTGGGGTTGTTGAGCCTGGAGAAGAGGAGGCTCAGGGGACACCCTGTCACTCTTCCTCTTCTGAAAGGAGGTTGTTGAAAGGTGGGGGTCAGTCTCTTCTCCAAGGCAACCAGCAACTGGATGAGAGGAAATGGTCTGAAGCTGAGCCAGGGGAGGTTCAGGTTGGAAAGCAGGGAGAATTTTTTCCTTCAAAGGATGATTGGGCATTGGAATGGGCTGCCCAGGGAAGTGGTGGTGTCACCATCCCTGGAGGTGTTCGAGGAACAACTGAATGTGGCTCTCAGTGCTGTGGTTCACTCAGGAGTGGGTTTTGGTCAAAGGTTTTTCTTGATCCTGGAGGTCTTTTTCAGCCCTAACAATCCTATGAAGTCACAAAATGAACTAAGAGAAACAGATAATTGTGTGCCAGTGCTGCCAGAGCTGCTTTAACTGAACCCTGCCATAGTCAGATAGCATTTATACTAATTACAATTAACATACCAATTAAAAGTTCTCTGCCAAAGCAGAGCTTATAGCAAGAGGCATTGGTGTAGAAATGGACAGCCTGGCACTGTGCTCTGTAAGGGTAAGTGTTTTCTTTTGCCAAGCTAAGACTCAAACTCAACCCTCAACACATTCTTACAAACAGCTTCGTCCCTTAAGAGAAAGCAAATTAATTATTTACACTTTTTTATTGCATTATTTCACCAAGTCTGTTAAAAATAGATAGACCTTAACCTCCACCCCACCTCACTTGGAGAAGCATCAGAGATGTAAAAATCACACCTTGTGCTGGGATTTATATTTGAATTGAGGGAGAGTGAGCAATCCCAGACTGGGCCCTGAGCGCTGCAGTGACACAGTTACAAATTCACAGTTGTGGTGCAGTAGAAAATTCAGTTTATATTAAGGTGTTCTGGGAAGTAATGGCTTTCTAAATGTAGAATTGTAGTTTTAACGCCCTAAGACTTACATAAATAAGGGTTGTTTGCATTCTTTGTATAGCCTAAGTAGCAAACCTATATAACTCACCGAGGGCTGATAATAAAGGGGATTTCAACATGGAAGTCGTATCAGCTAGGTGTGTCATCTGTTCTGTCCTATCTCCTAATAGTCAGGGACCCTTGCTACAACCTCGTCCTTCTCAGTTATTTAAAAACCCCACACCTAGCCCCGACTTACACTCAGCATCATAGACAGTATTAGTCTTCCATGCAGTGGGCATACAACTGCAAGCTCTTAAATGTAGGCGAGTCCGTGGACGGCTGGGACAAGGAATTCTGCCAACGTGTATATTTTATTTTATAATATGTGGTTTTATTGCAAGGGTGGTGGGTAAAAAGGCCTTGCCTTCAGCCACCAGCCTCGGCTGAAGGGAAGTCCCAAAGAGAGAGGGAGAAAGAACAGGAGGGTGTGGGCTAAGTGAGAAGGGAGCGAGAGAGCAACGGGCAGGGGGAAAGACAGCAGGAGAGAGCAAGAGTAGGGGGAAGAGGAAGGGTAAGAGTGAGCTAAGAGCAGCGGGAAGGAGAGGAGGGAGAGGTGAGAGCGAGGTCATTGTTACAATACATCATATCTCCTTTTGTGATGAATATTTTAATTTTAAGTGACCAACCAGCACAAGACACAAAATCCTATAGAACCTACATACAGCCTATAAGAACTACTATATTGCCATATTGTGTTATATTTTAAACTCTATAAACTACTCTTTAAATTTCTGTTTTGCTACATTGACCTTTTGATCCCTTAGCCAGCAGAAAGGGATTGTTCAATCAGAAGGAATTCTCCTTCAGCTAGCTAGACTATTGTTTTCAGGTTATATAGTAACTAAGACTCAGTATCCTACAACTCAAAGTAAGCTCTCATTTCTACTTCGATTATAGGTTTCATATTTTCAGAATCTTTTGCTAAGCAATCATATTTATAAGGTTTCCCTGATTCATCTTCCCCAACACTTAAAAGCACTCATTTCTGTGCCTGAAGTGTTCCCAAACACCAGCAGAACAGAAGGAAAACTGTCTGTAGGATATGGGAACATCACTGCTGCACTCATCCAATAATAGTGGCACATAGCAGATGACAGAATGGCTTCTATTTATTTTGAGGTTAACGGAATTCCAATGTATTTTAAATTCAATGCCACAGTGAACTTGTGTATACTTGATGCTTCTGTAAGCTGAACTAAACTGAGGCTCCTCATCCTCTTCAGGACAAAAATCATTGTTACAACATAGGAACTCCTGCTAGCATTTAAAAAGAAACAATTTAAAGTGTCTCTAATACCTACACACTTTGCAAGTGAAGCAAAAGACCCATCCCTAATTTTAAACTCTGGAGTTAAAGCCTAGTGATAGATTCAGCAAACTGCAAGCCATATTAAGGGAATTTTCAGCCTGTGAGGGGAATTTTCAGGTAAAAAGGCATCAACTCCACAGCAAGCTTTGCTGGTATGGTTTTAGCTGAGGTTGCCATTTCAAAGTCATACATATATTATCCGCTTTTATCAAATCAAGTGTTGCACCTGCTTTTATGTACATATTTTAACAGGACTGTCAGTATAAGAAGATACTGAAAACATGCAAGTTTAAAACTGGAGACCAGCAGAATGTGTGATGAATCAGGCTGTGGCAAATCACAACAGTGCTTAATAGGTTTTTTCATGCAGGTACAGATTCTCACCAAATCAGCCTATTTTTACAGTAATACCATAAAGCCTAGAATTCCTCAACACATTTTATAGCCCAGAACAGAAATTAATTCATATGAGTTTCTGCAAAAAAGGACAGCATTTCTGAGTTTTGTTTTTTTTTCTTGCACAGATGAATGAAACTCTTTTATTTAACTGTAGCAAAATGATGAGCTTTCAAGCTCACATAGATGCTTACAGAGGGAATGGTTACAGCCTGCTCAAAACAGCAGAGGACTGAGCTGGAAGAGACCTCTGGAGATAATCTGGTCCAATGCTCCTATTTAACACAGGTCACCAACAACAGACTCAGGACCAGGTTCATATGAGGTTATGGATAGCCCAAGAATGGAGATTTGACAGTCTCTTGGAGAAACCTCTGATCCTTCTCGACCACTTTCACAGGAGAAAGATTTCTTATCTACTGCCTTTTGCCCTTTCACTGGTGTAAGGCAGAGCAATTTAGCTCTGTCACCTTTAGTGCCTGTAAATGATGACATTTTCTTTTACTCAGAAGGCATCCTGTAAAACCCCAGTTAAATTACCTAAATAAAAACCAGTTACTCCTAAATTTGAAGTCAAGCTTGGTAAGGAAGCTTGTAGACTAAAAACTCATGTGAATAAAAAGAGATGATTCAGCCTCTGAAGGTCTCAGCTCCCATAGTCCTTGCACAGGTGGGTAAGCAGCACTTCCAGCCTCTTTTCAAGGCTTTTTCACAATCGACTCAGTTGATACAAAGATGAAGGAATGTACAATTGCTAGAAACAGGCACAGACTGAGCAGCGGGTATGAAAACAGCCTGAAGCTCCAAAATTCTGATTTAGCCTTGAAACAAATGTGAGCTTAGTGCACAGGGGAGAGCAGTCTGCCTCACAGGCTATCCAGGCAACACAGAAATGGGCTCTTTTTCAAACTTTCTTGTACTATAAACTTGAACTTGAATAGTTTTTACCTAGACACACTGATAAAACTAACCACTACACTGATCTGGAGACAGGATAAACTTGAGGTGGCTGTGTTCAATTAGCAGCTTCCTTATTCTACTGCTAAATTCAAATCCTGCCCTCAAAAAATAGAGTAAAAGCTTTTTTTTAAAAAAAAAAAAGTACTAAAATGAGCATATCCCAACAGTTTAAGCCATGCTCATATTCAACAAGCACAATTGTTTTACCATAACACCAAAAAAAAATTAAAAGAAAAGGTGAAGGGCTTAATACAGGGAAGTACAAGCTAAGAAGCACTGTTTTTCTAATTAAGTGGCAAGACAAAAACACCCACACCATCTTCTCACACGCTCACCAGATGCTACCTGCATGCAGGTAAATGCACACAGAATCCTACACCTTGAGCATTTGAGACTAGACTCCATAAGCTCAAGAAAATATTGACTAATACTCATTTCTGGTGTGGCAGAGGGAAGGACATGATAGGATGAAAGGATTAGATGCAAACTCCATTAAAGCTCCTAATTAATTTAGTGTTTTCCTACAGATGTTATGGCTCTGTAGGACAGGTAGCTCCCTAAATAAGATTAAGCTTTGATGTTCTTAGCAACTTCTAACCAACTTCCTCCTCTCTGCCCTGCTGAGCTGAGTAGTTTCTGCTTCCCTCTAAGATAATTAGCAATCCCTACTGGAAGAAATATTTCTTTGTCTGTTCTCAAAGAAAACATTACTCCCTTGATCATACCCTTTAGTATTTTTTGTACTTCATTAATTTGGTACCTGCAATACCAAAACTGGATATTTATTTCAGTGAATCTAGGATTTCAACAGTACATTTGCTTGAATACAGAGCAAATACAGCCTACTGGACCTACCTGCATTCAAAATTCTGCCTTTTACCCTGAATTTGACTTGGAAAGAACGGTCTTTTCCATAAATCTCAGAGCAGCAGCCAGCCAGCAAGAACTCAGGAAACAAGTCAATGAAAGCCAATTACCTAACTAAGACAGAAGGATGAATTGAGCTCAGGTACTTGTGAAATTTGTTACTGGAGAGTCTGCCTTGGCCTCAGTACAGCTTGAAGATTAAAACTTTAAAAGTCCAGCTATTTTTTAGGTAACTGGTTTATTTCCTTCTTCCCTACTCTGTCCCTCCACTTCACAGCAAGTAAGACCAGCTTTCATTTGTGAAAAGCTGGGTGGAACCACTGAACTGAGATCACGTGCCCACTGGGATTTTAAAGTGGCTTCCATTCAGTCCAGCCTTGGAACACAGTGCCTTTGCTCCTCACTCTTGGATGGTTCATATATGACTTTCTGGAGTTAACAGAGCCATCAAAAGCATCAGTGTGAAGGAAAAGTCAGGCCCAAAAAATTAAACTGGACAGGAACATGAGTTCCATTCCAAGAATGATTAAAGGAGAAGTTGGTGTCTGCTATTTGTTGAACAGCCAAGTCTCAGACTTCAGTGCCCCTGAAATGCAGGGTGTGAAATCCAGATTGAGTTTCATAGTTTGGACCCTGAGCCCAACACCAAAACAGTGTGTCAGAGAACAAGGTGAAAATAATCACATGCACTTGGCTGAAATGCAATTTATCCTTAACACTTCTGCTAAAAATGTTCAGATACTACTTAAAATTTGATAGAAAACCACCTTCCTTAGGCTAGACTCCCATTTAAGTAGTGGATCCTAATTTTTTTTTTACTAATTCATGCCATTTATGCTGATAACCATTACAAGCATACACCACTAAAGTGACAAGCTCTGTCTGACTAAGTCAGAATCTGAACACTTCAGAGGATGTCTGCAACTCACTTATCAGCATCCTGCACCCCAAAGCAGACAACTGAAGCAATTACCACATTGCTGATAATGTTGCAAGCCTCTTTTTTTTTTTTTTCTTTTTTCCTCCTGTTGCCCACTTTCATGAGGAAAATTATATTCCACTTTCAGGTGCATAAAAATGTTTCAAACTGCTAATTTACTAAAGCTTTACCTGTAGAATTTACTTCATCAGCTTAATATCCAGGGCTCTGGTGTTCTGGTCTAGCAGAAAGCTCCATTTTCTGACTCCCAGTCATTGCACAGAATGAGCTACAGGGCATCTGAAGCAGTCTCTCATTTTGCCCCGAGGACAACCCCAAGCTCTGGTCTCTTCTCTGAGAAATATTGACTGTCACATGCACAAAACCTCAGGGATCTGGCTTCCCTTGCTGTTCTGAGCCCAGCTCTCACCCACAGGAATATCAGTTCAGGAGGCAGTTGGTGGGGCTGGCTGCCTCAGGTTCCTCCAACAAGTTCCCCTGGGCTGTTTCCTGGGGCATGAGGTTGAAAGGCTCCCTTCTCCTTTCTGCTGGACAAACTGCTTTGCCTTCTGTCATCTCCCACACCTGATCTACCCAAGCTCAAGGGGAGCCCATGGAGAGGCAGTTTTTCAATCTCCAGTCCTGCTCCTGCCCGGAGCCCCTTGGATTGCTGCCCTGTACACCCTAAATGCCTTCTCTTCTGCTGCCTGGAGTAGTTGGAAGACAAAAATACTGAGGTCCCCATTCCTCACATTCACTTCCAACTCCAAAACATTTGCTACAGCTTGCTGTCCAGACATCACCCCCAAGGCAGTTCCCAGCCCTCCTCTTTATTCTGATCCTTGTTCTAATGTCTTAAATTTCCATGTTATTTCTCCCCAGAAATCTCCCCTTTGATCTACTTTTGATCCAGCAGGAAAAAGAATGGTGGGAAAACAAGATGCACTGAAAAGCTGCATTTATCACAGAAACATTCCATGAAAGGCTAGTAATTTAAAATATGGAGAGACATCTCAGCTAGAGCTATCATGAGACACTTTTGTGGCACTAACACACACTCTGTTTCTAGTGAACTTTTATAAATACAGCTACTCCACCCTCCCTTCTTTTTAGAGAAATTCAAAGGGATTGCCAGCACATGCTCACTCCAACCTTGTTCAGAGCAAAAGACACAAGTCTTTTGTTCAGGTTCAGAAGGCATTTATTGCTCCTCTACAATGACAAAAACTTAATAAAGTTAGGCTAAATGGAAAGCTTTTCTTGGTATTAGCAATAGACTGTTTTATACATCCATATGAATTTGTGTTATTAAGAGTAATCATGGAATTTTCCTGGTAAGTATACTTTAAGGAGATTCATCATTCCCAAAAGAAAAAGTTCCATTACCAGCAAAAATTGAAACTAAATTTGTTTATGCTGCATTTTAGTGTACCACAGTCCCTTCTTTTTTTGCAGTCCTCTCTTATGTTATACAACCTTATTTAATTTTGTCATCAATTTGTCTGGTTTTTCACTAGACATCTCACAGCACCAGACCATAAAGCATAACTTCTGGTGAGAAGCTGCACTGCATTTTAATTGGAAGCAGAAAAATTTTTGTTTAAAACCAAGACATTTCTTTTATGACAGTGGCATGACGTGAGCTATGATCTACAAAATCTTCCCCAGCTTAAGTGATTCTGTACAATTAGTCTTTGAGAAATCACAGCTTTTCCATATCCGTCCTAAGAAACCCACACCTCTATTGTCCACATTACAGCCCTTCTGGGAATAAACCCAGTATTTCACTTCAAGGGATGTCCATCCCCAAGGTTTCTCCCGTGATAAATTTAGTTTGCTTTTCAAAAGGAGCAGAGCAGCTGAAGGTCTCTTTTCACAATATTCACAGAGCCAAACTAGACCTTGTTATTACAGTAACATTCCTTGTGGCCCTAAAGATGACATGCCAGTCTTTCCCTTATCATAACCTCAATTTCTCAGAGGTTAATAACTCATGTGTCACTCTGCAGCTACACAGAACAATCCACAAATCTCCACCAGGGAGAAGGCCCACAGGATACAGCTCGGTCTTTTCCAATTAAAATTAATTTCTTCAAGCAAACAAGTCTAGTAATATTACAACGTTAAGGTAATTTTCAAAGCATCAAGAAAAAAATTGTCACACATTAAATTCATAAAATGCTGTATTGAGTAAAATTGCATTTTTAGCTTTAGGTATGCTCCACATTAATTTTTTGTCTTTAAACTCTTCAGAGCAGGGTTTTTTAATGTGTTTTTTAGCTATGAAGAAAAAGGCTTCTGTGCTCACAAAATTTCCACATTTGAACTTTACGACACTCTCACATTTCAGCAATCCTCACAGTCCAAACCAGTTAAATATTGCAGTCAATATGGTAAGATTACAATTTAAAAGATTTGTTGCAATTCTAAAAGTACTTCAAATTCTTAATTGGAAAATACCCAATTGATTATAATGTTTTCTTACCAGTCCAAATACTAGAGCAGTAGGCCATAACCAGCTCCATTTACTTCCAGCACTTACAGAAGACTTTCTACAGCTAGGGACACTCTAACTTCTCATGCACTCTTAAGAATGCATTTAAAGACATTATTTTGCATACTGTTTTCCAGAACTACATCTTTCACTTTTCAATCCACATCCTTTGCTCTTCTGTGTGACCCTGCTTAAGTACAAAGGCCCTGGCCCCCACTTTCTGACAGGAGTATTGAATATGTATTAACATGTGGCAAAAAGAAAAATTCCAGCGAGGCTTTAAAGCTGCATTAAGCTAATGTGCTGCTTTGTGCAAAAGCCAATGCCCAGTTCTGATGCCTTAGCACAAAGGCCCCTCGAGTTCCACAGGTCCACCTGAATATATCCTTCTAGAGGATGAATAAAGATTTCTACTGGGGAAGTCTGAACTATCACACAAATGTTAGACGCACAACAATTGGCCTTCCCCTGAAAACTGCTCAGTAGTGATTCTGCACTTTCAGCTCCTGACTGATATGATAACTCATTTTCCATGTAGATGAAAGACTTAAAGACCCTCTGGCCATGTTGGGGCTTTAAGGACATTCTAGATATCATAGAGTTCTGCTTCTGGGATTTCTTCTTGCTGATACAGCCATTGCATAGGAACTGAGGAGATTTAAGTGTAGCTACATACCCACGACGCTTTTCTCATCCTTCAGGCATTTGTAAAAGCTTAAGAACTGATTATTAGCAACACAAAACAGTCCTTCCCCCACCAACTTGCCTACTGCAAGAGATGTGTTGTTTTAAGATTATGCTTGATCTCTCATTGCCATTTATGAAAGGCACAAATGAAACCTGCCAGAGCTCAATGGGACTTGCAGCCTCTCACTGGCCATCTTACATCTAATTGATGGGAAAAAACTGTGTGAAAAACAAGAAGACATTCAACACTTGCCTTGCCATGTGAACTAGATAATAGTAGCATTTTTCATCAATGAAATGATCTATAATTTAACTAGGAAGTCAACTGCCTCTTCACTGTAAAAAGTGCAGTTAATAACTTGCATCTTTCTAGCTACAATGTTAATGTAAATCTCTGAAACTCCTACTGCTTCCATGGACAGCCTTTTCCAATGCCTGACCACCCTTTCAGCAAAGACATTTTTCTGAATAGCCAGTCTAAACTCCCTGTGGTGCAGCTTGAGGCCACTTCCTCTCATCCTGTCCCTTGTCACTTGGAAGAAATGACTGACTCTCTCCTTGCTGCAGCCTCCTTTCAGGGAGTCATAAACTAACATTAAAGGTTTTCCTCAAAGCTCAGTTCTGGTTAACCAGAGAAATCAAATTCTAAGAATGGTATAGAAATTATTGAATTCCAACTGAACAGGTTCAACACCAGTGAAAAAGCACACAACAAAAACTCAAGTAGTTAGGAGGCTGAGATATTGGAAAGACATTTTTCAGGTATCTGCTAGTATTCTTCAATTTGTAAAGTGATGGAAGGAATGAAAAGCCATAGATGAGAAAAGCACTGAATATTCTCTTTCAGCAACAAGATGTGAGCCACAGCAAGAAAACTATGAGCTCATCTCTAACAGCACCAGATTTTTCCATCCAGCTTGTGCCACTTGGGCTCATCACATGTCAGATAAGATCTCAGCAGTGCAACACAGCAGGGTACACATTTGTACACGTGCCTTCTTCTCTCGTCACAAGTGAGTCATCCACTGCAAATCACAACCAAAGAACTCATTATTTTCACCTCGAGGAGGCAAACTTTGTTACTTCCAAGCAACAGAAGTTTAAGTAGGACCTTCAGCTGATAGAATTGCTGGAAGGTTAGTCAGTGCACCCACAGTTATCTGTGCCTCACTACTATACAGTAGCATCTTGTGTAAGGAAATTCTGATGAATTAAAATAATTTCCTGTGTAAGGAAATTCTGATTAATTAAAATATCCCAAGTAACTGCTTATTCTGTCATAAAATTGAAATTAGGACACAGCAAACTACTCGTCAACACCAGAAACAACAATGCCACGGAAATATTGACACAGAATAATATTGTTATTATCTTCTGCTGAACTATCTGTTTATCGTACACCTATATTATTTGATTATATCTTCCAAAAGAAGTTTAATACCAACATTGAACATATAAAATACACCCTCACTGTAAGCAAAGCAGCCGCAGAACTCTTTCCAAGGGGCCACATTGTCCTCATCAAGCTCTGTGCTGTGAAATTTTCTTCAGCTGCTCCATTGCCCTCAGCCCTGTGTGCTCACCCCATGGCACAAAGGTCCTGCCACAGCCCAGACAAAGCAGGGTTTTGAACTGCAGCTTTGAGGTTTCCATTTGGGATGTACTGGCCTCTGAAGATTTACAGCAAAACCTGTTTTCTTTCCAACAAGAAATTGCATGGCTCCAAGTTTGGGATCTGCCACTGCACGTCACATTTCTTTAAATCTTTGATAACTTTCTCATAATTGTGAGGTTAGAGAAATTCAGGAAAACTCAGCAAGGAGCAACAGATGAGAAGGAACTTGTCTCTCTATATCCTTCAGCAGAAAAAAAAAAGGCTTAAACTTATTTGAGCTTATTACTGGCACAGTACTAAGAGGCAAGTGGCATTTTTGCATTGCTTCCAAAACTCACACATCTTGGCGAACTTGGCAGCATTCCTTTTAAAACAAGCCTTGCTCTCCAGTCACCTTCCAGAGAGATGGGGTTCACTGCACCCTCACACTTCACTTGAGGTGTAGGAGCAAGCTGAGACTGGAGAAAACCTGGCCACAGCAAGTTTACAGAGGAAGCAGATTAAAGAATATGATCTATAGACCATAAAGTGAAGGAAGCACCTTAAGATCATGCCTCATCAGAGGCTTGTTCCAAAACAAGTAAACTCCATCAAGATCAATAAGCCCTTAAAATGGATTCCAGACAATTCATACAGGGGGGAAAAAAAGTACAAGTCCTTTCAAAGAGAATAGTGAAGCAGGACAAAGAGGGAGAGGCTGGAGATAAGTGAGTGCAGCCAGAGGTAACATAAAAGGCTGCACTCAAGATACAGAAGTCTACTGAAGCATCTCAAAGTGCCATTGCTCCATATATTGTAGAAACCATTCTTTTTATTCTTCCTCTCTTTTATTATTTCTTGAACCAAAGCCAGGCGCTCCTTCAGCGGATCTCTGATTTCAGAACTGCTACACTCAGATGAATAATAGATCCCAACTCTGAAAGGAAATAATTTGAAACTTCAAATTTGCTTTAGCACCACAGCAAAGTCTTTATTGTCCATTGTCTCCACGAGTGAGTGCAGCCTGCTGCACAGAAAAATGTGCATTCTCCTGTTTCCAAGAGAAAAATTCTCCCCAGGACAAGAAAAGGATTCGTGATAACCTTTACTTTGCACAGGCCAGAACCTTAACCTGAGTGCAGATCTGCCTATTTCCACAGATGGCACTTTCAAGTGAGGACTGTGACAACAGCACTTGTGGGACTGAAGAAAAAATATTTTTCTTGCTCCTATTTATGCCATTTTCTTCTCCACAGATGTGGAAGTGCTGTGGTTTTACTCCAGCTGGCAACTGAGTAGGAGCTACTCCCTTGCTCCTCAAGCATTCCCAGGGGGGTTAAAGGCCCTCTCCTCTTCCTCCCAGCATGGGGCGGACCAGGAAAGAAAGGATTAGGACAGGGCAGTCAGTGGTCTCCCTATTTTTTAGGTAGCAGAACTGAGACAGGCCTGGCCCACAACTTTCTTTAATTGATGTGGCTGGACAGTGGCAGAGCTGGCACTGCCACCAGACCACCCACTTGCAGAGAAATGCTTTACATATATATCGACCACTTGAGAAGATTCCTTTCCTGATGGTGCTGAAGGGAAAAGCCTTAGGTTTGCAGCACTATTTCCATGCAAAATAATCTCTCCTAAGCCATGAGAGTGTGTCAAATTAAGTTACATCTCTGGAGCCCTGTCCCATACACAATTATGCCAACAGCAAAACTGACACACACAGAGCATTGCTGTGAACATACACACAAGACACACTTCTTTTGCTGCTCTTCCTGTTGGATAGAATCATGCCTCATAGATGTCTTGTTCCAAACTGATTAAACTCCTTGATGAACAATGTAGCCCTTGAAGTGTATTCCTGACAGCACTCTAGTGAGAAAGTGACAAGTTCCTCCAAGCAGAAGGAATAGCTGAGCAGGACAAAAGAAAGCTTACAGAAGTACTACTGTTGATCTTGCCGAAAGAACTTTCTAAAATACTAAACCTTGCAATGCAGAACTGAGTAAGTAACAAAAGTCAAAGCTGGTTTTACTGCAAGGTCATTTTCTACTTTGAAGGATTTTCCCTTATCAGGATGAGTCTCATAAGGTGGAGCCTCTGAGGAAAAAACCCTGGGCAAATATCCTAAGGTGTCAACATTTTTGCCTGCATTCCCAAGACCTCTTAAGGAATGATTTATATCAACAGAACAATACAAACTTGTCCTAACAGGAACATGAACTCTCTGACTGTTCCCTTATAAAATATACTCTTTTTCTCATCTCTTCTCTTTGCAAACACCTTGAATTGCCAAAATCATCTGACTCACCTGCCCCCAGCAGTGAGCAGGTCATGAGCCATTCTCATTAATAACACTTTGTCCTTTCCTTTCTGAAACTCTTTCAGCCTTTCTCATGAATAATACTTTCTCCTTTCCCTTCTGACTGCAGTCCAGCTGAAGCACTAGCACAGGACCCATGGATCCTGCAAGAGAAATCATGCACACCCTTGAGGGTTGGCCATAATATGGATGCTTTAGCACTCATTTCATCCACCCCTAAACGTGCACCAACGAGATCTTTATGGTCCCTTACAACCCAAATCATTCTGTGAAGGAGTGTGAAAAATGCTGTGTGTTATTTGCTGTTCCTCAACTGCTTTTCAAAATGAGGGCAGTGATGTAGCAGCTTTCTAACTCATACCCTTGCAGAGATGAAAATTTATTAGGTCACCTGACCACTCCAGCGGAAGCAGATATATCCCTCTGACAGAAAAACCATGGATTCATACCGGCCCTTAGGGACATTTAAACCTCAAATTACCTGGTGTTCTAGGAGAGGAAAGGGAAGCACAGGTGTTTGTTTGGGTGTCTTGTTGGGGAAGGGAAGGGGAAAATATTGATCAGCATTTCCTAGAATCAGCAGTACAGACACTAAAGCCATGACAACTTATAATTCATACTTTTACAGCTGAAGTTGCATCAGAACTGCAGATGATATTACAGACTGCTGCATCTCTTTGTTATACTATAGCATTCCACAGAAAATCACCACTAGAAAGGCTGCTCAGAGCTTTCATTTTAATGTGGGAAACCATAATTGTGCTTCAGGCGTCTCAGTCAAGCAGAACTGAAGTTTTTTTAAAAAAATAATTTGAAGCACAGACTCTATCCATGACCCTGCTAGACATCAAATGTTTTTTCATTTAATTTAACCAAGAACTAAGAACTTTCTCTGCTTACCACATTTCATGAACTTGACTGACTTCAGAGGAGATATTTTAAGTGTCTACTGCTAAGTTATTTGCAAAAGCATTTGTAATTCAGCACATGAACATAAAGGAGATAAAACTTAACTATTAGTGCATCCATAATATGTATTTATTCTGAACTTTCTGGGTTTTGCTGGTTTTGTTTTTTTAATGTATTGTGAAAAAAAATTATAGAATATTTTTTCCTTTTCAAAGGAAATGTAGAACTTGTCCTACAGCCATTTTGGTTCTGTTCTAGAATCCTTTCCAGGAGCTGAAAACACCAACTAATGGAGATAAGTTTCTGATTTAAGACCAAACTGTTATCCTCTCTCGCATAAAAAAATCCCGTTATAAATGTTGTCCCACTTACCAATTAAATAAAAATATATCCTTAAGATTTAGACTATTGACAGGAATATTCACACACCAACACAAGATAAAGCCTATGGAAGGTGAGAGGAGCCTGACATGTTCCTATTGAACATCAGCTGATCTTGGACTAAGTGTCCTTGCACTTGCCTTCTTTCCAGTGTGACTGGAAGCAGCTTCTACTGCAACTTGGACAGCTCTGGAAAATTCCTGAGCTAATCAGGAGCTTGAGAGAATTCCTTGCCTGGCTTCTGAAGGGACTAAAACACCAGGGACCATTTGCATTTGGCCACTGGCAAAGGCACCACAGCACTATGTGCCAGTAAAGAAGGTGTCATTAATTTACCTGTTTCATGTCACTGGGTTATTGAGGCAGTGGATGCTGCTAAATCAATCATCATCAACACCAGCAAGTGCACAAACAGCACTTCTTTCTTCACTCTCTCAACTGTGTAGCAGATGCTCAGCAAGAACAACTCTGCTCCCTGCCTCCAGGGGCCCCAGCAGCAGTCAGGTTGGGACTGCACACCTCTAACTCTTGCCTAACAAAAAGCCATGACACAGGAGACTGCACAATCCTTAGACTCCCCCCACAGTTTCAGATGCAGTGCCTGGTTGTTTAATTGGTGCTCATTTTCACTTGATTTCTTGTAGTATCTGTGGTTTGTTTCCCCATCTATCAGGGATGGAAAACAGGGCCTCACTGAAGCACGCAGCTCAATGTATTTCTTTAGATATGAAAGTATTAAAAAAAATAAAAAAAGAAAGCAAAAGAAAAAAAGCTTTTCTACCCTCAGGTATTGTAGCAGCAAATGAGAAATTGGATTCTTTGTGTTATTCTACCATACATTACCAAATAGTCAGGAAATCTCACTAATAGGAAGTGCTAGAACTACTTTTTTTCCTGATACTGCAATTACTACTTTTACAGATACAATTAATCTTCTCCCTGCCTGCACTCAGAACATTTGCCACACAGCACCATCCCCAAAAGCCTTGTTCACATACCCTCAGAGCAGCACTGTTTTCATGCCCACTTAGTATTTATTACACAGGGTCTGAAGAGTTTGCATATCTGCATCCAGCCCTCCTCCACGGCTTTCCATTTCTCACACTTATCTTTGGAACAGCTGGAGGTAATTGGTGGAAAACCTCAGATAAGCCACAAGTAACACCACGTTTCTGTTATCCAACAGTGTACAAGTAAACCAGAACATGAATCAACCAGCCTTTGCAATACAATTTTGTAAACTTTATTTGGTTATTCCATCCAATGCAGGCTATTAGGTGTATTTGGTAGCATATAAGTCATTTATAAAAGGGTACAAAGAGCAGCCACACTTCCAATAACCCAGCAACACTCTAGAAAAAAACTACAAGTCTTGAAATACAACCTCTTTTTAATGCAGCTAAGTGGAAATTATTGGCTTCCTTTTCTTCAAGATTACACCCAAGTTTCATATATGGCATGATCCCCAGCTGTGCAAATGCTTAAGCTGCATTCATGTTAACAGATGTTAAATATTTCAGTCTCTGAAACCATGACAAAATGGAGAATTTCAATGGCTACATTTGAATATGCAAATTTGAAGTATCGGCCTTGATGAGCAAGCAAAATACTTTCATTTCCTCCAACTTATGGATTCCTTGATCTCAAATCTAAAGGAAACAGATGCCATCATGGCACCTGACCTCCCAAATTCGAGCAATACTTCATCACATGGGTTTAATAGCAAGCATCCACCACAACAGGAAAAAAAAAACCAAACTAGAAAGCTCCTGTGACATTAAGAGGCAGTGAACACAGCATTGCTTCCTGATGGTAAAAAGCTATTTCTCAACCTGTAGAGTTTTCTCTCCAACAAATTACTTTTTAACAAGAGAATTTTTTTTAAATGCATGCTTCTAAAGTTCCATATACAGCAACTTGATATTAATATAAAGAATAAAAACCCCTCTGACAGACCTACAAGATAAAGCATGCCAACCATGTTGTGATACATTCAGTAGCTGTTCTGCGATGCACAGGCTCACTGAAGCCTGTCGGAAAAATTGGTGTAAGTGACAAGGTAATTAAAAACTTACTGCTAAAAAAATAATCAAGTTCAACTCCAGCTCTGCAAAGAATTTTAGTAATTAATCTCATTCTCTACAACCTAGCCAGTGCATGCTAACTACTGGAATAATGAAAATGGAATAAATGAAAAAAGCATGGCCTTTGCTTTGGGCTGGTCAGAGCAGGCTCTGGTAATGTTTACAGCAGGGTCAGTACACACATTTGGTATTCACTGTTAGACTAGGTGAATTAAGAACTCCACCCAGTTTTGCTGGTTCTGGAGTTTCTTTAAAACGGGATATTTGACTGTGAAATAGAAAAAGGTAGATTGAGGAGTAGGGAAAAATTTTCTTCCCTGGCTTCATTTGGAAACCACAGTCATGGGTCTGGTGTGAGGCAGATGCTGTTCTGCTCCTGTTCTGCAAACAACTAGTAATGGGCACTAAACACTTTGGGAGCACTTAGCTCACAGAGCACTACTCCTGGGTAATGGGCTTTCTACTTATCTAATTCTTCAGATAGATCTGATGCCTTTTTATAAACTTTATACTCATCTAAGAAAAGTCAAAAAGCAACTCAAAAATCTAACTTACATTACTAATATTTCAAATCTGACAAATACCAGCCTGCTTTGCAGCACCTGATCACACATTAAGAAACCACCTTCCAGTACACCATTTGAATGCCCATATGTCCATTTTACAGCTGAGTTATCTGAAGCATCAAACAGGCTAAAAATAATTAAGATCCCAGAAGGAAGCAGGGTCAGGCTAGAACACCTTTAGATATGAAAACAGAAGTCATTCTTCCAGCACAGTACCAGTGCTCACTAACTTTGGACAGTCTGGCTGCAGACTGTTGCCCAGTTTTTGATGCAAGATGTCCTCTAAAATGTTTTCTAGTGAAGGCTAGCATCTCCTTGCTTTTGTTTGAAATATCTGCTGTCATAAAACCTTCTGAGACATCAGTCCAGACCATCCCCCATGGCTGTTGTTCTACTTTACACTAAGTAAGTTTACTGGATTCTTCACACAGAGAGTCTGGTCTAACATCAGTTTTTCAGCCCTTGCATTGAATGTATTTCATCAAAACTGCTAGATTTGATGTCCAGATTGGGGATGGTAACAGGTGGTTTTTACATTCAGCATTTCTCAGCTCTTTACTAACCCTAACTGACCATTTCCATTGCCATTTGAAAGGCTGACATGTCACTGCAATGTTGAAATCCTACTGGCAGCATCTCTCCATGTGCTGTCAGAATCCATGACCAGCATGCAGGAGGATGTCAAACAATTGTTCACCACTGACCACAGGCACTCAATCCACTGATAAGAGACGCTTGTCCAGTTCAAAACCCATCCCTCCCTGCGGAAACTTCTGGCATTTGATTTGAACACAAAATTCAAGCGCGATACAAAGACCAGAGGGTTTGGCTGGCTAAAGTCTCTGGAGTTTGGCTGGAGTATCATTTATCTAGGGAGATTAGACATCAGTGTTGCTACCAGTAACGTGAGACTTCAGTGAGCATCTCTCATCCTGTGCTGCACATGTTTCACTGAAACACCAGTGCCTGTGGCTGATCTTTCCAGATTCAGCCCTCCACAAGAAAAAGCAGCCAATTAGCTAAAAGTCCTGCATAGACAAGCTCAATTACATCTATTTCTCCAGAACCCTATGGGGATAAATTACATGCAGAACCAACATGGTTGATAATTAACAACCAAAATATAAAGAAAATTTATATCAAGAAATGAAGTTACGGTAATCCAGGAAAGAGTTAAGCTTGGAGGCAAAAGATGAAAGAAATCCTAGCAAAAAAAACCCTATGGTAGCTTGTTGAAAATGAATTACTCAGTCTAATGTTTGCCCTTTAAGTCATTCCAGACTTACTACAATATATCTGCTAGTGTTTTGGCCTCTAGATAACCTGCCTAGTAAATCAAAGCAAAACAGTGCATAATTAAAACCTAGTCTGGTTCAGATTATAGAATATACAATTTATTTTTACAAGTAAGAAGACAAACCCCATAATTCACTTGACATCTCACCACTCTCTTGAAATATAGTCTTTCCACTGGTGAAAATAAACTGCCTAGCAGCTGTGTTATATATTTTACCTAAATGTATATTTAGGTCCGTGATGTGTACAGTCTAACAGATTTGTAGCAGTTTTAAGGGGCAGAGACAGCCCCTACTCAGCTTTCACACAGGCAAGTTGGGAAAGCAGGGTAATAAATGGTAATAAATGGCATTTGGGTAAACAGAAGAACAGTAGAGACCAGCAGGACACTTCATTAGTACCATTCCACTGAGAAATAGCCTTTACCTTATTTGGATTCCTCCATTCCAACCTGCACTCAGAACCAGTGAGCAACAGCATGAATTTCACAATTAACATCCCAGTGATAAGCCCAACACCCCTGACCTTTGTAAACGCAGTGGTTTGTGCTGGGGGGGATATCCAGGCAAAGCCTCTGACATGTGTCTCGAGAATGCACCCTGCCAACACAAACTCTACCCTCAAACTCAGAATTTCAGATAAATCCCTAATACTGGCTCATTTCCAACTCTCCTCAGGTCATTTCCCTGGCCCAGACATCCCATTTATACAGCACAGGTGCTGCAAGTGCACTGAATCATTCTGTCCATCCTTAGCTGGCATGCCAATACCACCTATTTTCCAATAGCTACATAATTAAGCCTGTACACTTGATGGAAGATGCAAGAGAAAAGGGAATAGTCTCTGCACATTCTTGTCCCCTTCTTTGTGGCTCCCACTCCATCACGGACAGAACAACTGCATCCTACTTGCCTCAGTCATGAGCAATGCTAACTGTGGCACATTTTGAAGAAGTAACCCAACAGTTTCTCCAGCTACAAGCTTTGAGATAGTTTCTTCAAGGAAAAGAAAACCTTAATCCCAAGATAAGCAATCACCATCTTCTTTATGACAGCCCTCAGCACTGTTTATTACTCGCTACCCCATGGCTGCAGGAAAGTCTGTATTACAGTAGATAGAGAAGATAATTTCCTATTGTTACTGTGTGACAATATTTGAATTAAAGCTGTGCCACATTCCCAAGGCAACTCAGCTCACAGCCAGGCATCAGAGCCTACTATATATCTTCCCCCTTGCCTTTGACAAGGAAGGTTTCAGCTGAAAACAAGCACTTGCTTCAGGCTAAGTTTTGTAGATTTTCTGTATTGCTACCTCAAAGATCTCCTTGCAAACCAGGACTTCCCAAGAATTCTGACACTGTCAGTGCTGCTGACAAATTATGTCACCTAAAATGGAAGGAGAGGAAGGATATTTAAATAATATGGAAAGACCAACAGTCCTTAGCAAAACTCACTTGCATTAAATCACAGTCCTGGGAAGTGCTGAGTGCCAGTGGCTCTGCTTTCTGAGAAAAGTGTTTAGTGCAGGCAGGAGCCAAGGACAACCCTGGAAAGTCATAGCTAGAAACATATACAAGAAGAAATAACATTTTTTTGGTCCCATTTGCCCTGTTTTGATGTTTACTGACTTTTTTTGCCCTTTGTACTGTCACACATTAGTTATACTGGATCTGTTACCATCAACACCACCTTCTCCATTCATGTGAGCAGCTGGTGGCCCATTTCACTCTCCAAACAGGAGGTTATCCCACTGGCATGGCCTGTATCACTATCAGAGGAAGAGTTAACTCTTGGGGTCATGTGGCTGTCATGGCATGAAGGACAGTGCTCCAAATACCATTTCTCCTGTCCAATGAAAGCCATCTAAAGGTGGTGTGAGCACACAACATCCAGGCACGATGGCTCCATCCATAGGCAGGCAGGATAACCAACACTCTCCTTGGCATAAGGTGTCCCACACATCTTAAAAGGTGAACCACTCTTCTGTGGTGTCTCTCAGCTCCAGTGTGGAGGGGTGAATCTGGAATTACCCACACAGCACACTGGGTAATGCTGTACGAGAAGCATCCTTGCTCCCTGACCACCCTCCAGGCCACACTAAGCTGGTTTAGGACTTTCCAAACTCACATTGGGCTGTCCTCTGTGCTTCTCAGAAACCCGGATTCAGGTGGGCTCCTATTAGCTCATTTGTGAATTGAAGCTACAGGGCAATGGTCCATGTCCTCCCTTATCTGAACCACTGACATCGAGGGATTGTTGGATCAGGTTCCATTTTCCCCTTGAGAAATATACTATGGGACTCATTTGCCTGGACAGGCAAAGGCTTTGTGTGGCCTCCCATCACAGCTTCAGGCTACTGCTCCCAAGAATCCTCTCCAAACCTAGAGAGCCTGAAAAATTCAATCCCCCCAAGGGATCCTAAACTTTTACATAATCTTGACTGCATTTTGCAATCTCTCCTGTCTAAGCAGATCTTAGTAATACACTGCTACTTATTCTTTCCTAAAGGGAAATCAGTGGAAGAGCAAAGACTAATTTCTACCTCCAGGTATTGGAACAAAACCACTCAAGCCTTTCTCCAAGGCATTTTAAACCCAGAAGGTACCACCATGGACATAATTCAGTTGTTTGCCCTCCAAAAGTGGGGAGATCCCTGCAGGGCATTTTTCATCTAACAAAACTAAATCCCTGGCTAAGACATTATGTGTTTCTCAACTCCAGGAGACTGGATGATTGGCTGTGCACACAGAGTAACAGGCAATGCCCTGTGAAAAGCATCCTTTCTCCCTGACCACCCTGCAGGCCATAGTAATTTCATTTGGGACACCTCATGTTTGGCTTTCCTCTCAGGTACTTGGGAACCCTAATTCAGGTGAGTTAGCTTTTTTTTATACAAGCCACCACCAAGATGTCCGATAGAGGAGAAATCAGGTTTTCAAGAAAAAAAACTTCATTACTACATTTAAGAAAGGATCTTGTAGTCTCAGCCTCATGGCTTTTCCTGACAGTCCCTAATGCACTGGACAGGAGGCTCTTGTGTTCAGTGAAATGATGCCTTCTCTGTATTAACACTGGAAATAAACTATGACACCACTTCGAATGACTGGGTGTCCTTAGGAGCTCAAAATGGTCCAGCACAGATTAGGAGCAGCAAAGGAGACCAGCTGCAGAGCATGTCAGGAATGATCCATGTGACAAAGCAGCAAGTGTCTGAGAATGTTCTATGAAATGTTCTGTGGCTAGTACTCAGGTTTCATGGCAGCAAATTGGTTGTTCAGCATTGTAGGACATAAAGAAAAGAGTTCAAGAGCAGAAGATATTCCCCTTGCTTCCTTAGTCTTCCCCCAGACTTATGTGCTAAGCATGATGCCATATGGTCTGGAATATCCCTTGGGTCAGCTGGGGTCAGTTTTCCTGGCTGTGTCCCCTCCCAAATCCCTGTGCACCCCCAGCATCCCCACTGGCAGGGCAGTACAAGAAGCAGAAAAGGCCTTGACGTTGCACAAGCCCTGCTCAGCAGTAACTAAAACATCCCTGTGTTATCAACAGTGTGCTCAGCACAAATCCAAAACACAGCCCCGTACCTGCTACTGTGGAGAAAATTAACTCTACCCCAGCCAAAACCAGCACGTGTGGAGAAAGCAGCTTGTACATTTCAAAGAAAGTAAAGCAGCTAATTAGCCAAGCACAAAAATTATGACATAGGACAGTTAAGAGATATGAAAGCAAGGCTTAATTAAGGAGAGCAAAAAACCCGTGACAGGTTAGGTAAAAAGCCCAGAATTCAGCACAGCCTGTTTTATCCAGCTTGTCCTCACTGCACAGGATATGTCTATGGCACAAAACCCTTTGCAGCACAGACTCCGTGGGAAAACATCAGTCTGAAACAGGAATCTGCATTTTGCCACCTGACTGTCACAAGGCTAAACCCAAAGTCAGTGCCCTGCAGCAAGGATTGGCACAGCTTCCTCTCATCTTCCACTCACAGGTCCCACAGGAGCCCCTGTCTGAGTGAAGTGCCAGAGCAGCTTGCTGGGTCCGTGCCGTGGAAACTTCCACTGTGGGGCTCAGCTGCTCTTGAAGGGAAAGGACCCAGTCATTTCACCCTCACAGGGGTGGAGATGCAGTGGCTCTCCAGGTCACCACGCACTGCAGCCACTTCCAGGAAACAAAAACCCAACTGCGTGGAAAGCATGAATAAAACATGCCCCACGCAAGGGAATAAAGAAAAGCCCTTATCAAAGCTGAAACAATACTGCACCACTGACTTTTCAAGACATGCCCCACAAACTAAACAGCTTAAAGGGTAACTTTTTAACAGGGTATAGCTCAGAGAATATTTTAGGTACTAAAACTGGTGCCAATTTTACAGTGACCATTTGTACTATGAGCTATCCTGACAGGATATTTTCACTTGGGTTTCTTAACTTGCCTCTGCTGCACACACTTTAGGCTTGTGATCCAATTTCATTCAGAGATTGCTCACTTGCTCAGAATCGGGCCCATGTCAGCATATTTCTGTGGAAATCCTACCAAAATGTGCCCCTTTCATGCAACACCAGCTTTCAGAAGTACAGTTCTGCTAACTCAAGCTGGGCTCTCCTTCTCAGGGACTCCTCACTAGAAAGAATCATCATTAATCTTGCACATTTGGAGCATTTTGGGACATTTTACAGCTGCTACACTGGAAAATGGGGCCTCTGTGCTGCCAGGAGTGTGACTCTAAGCCATCCATGGCCATATCCCAGTCACAGGACAGGTTTGTAACTGCACACAGCACAGCTGGTGAACACCCAAAAGGAACAACCTAGTTACATTTGCTGTGAGACAGAATCGGTGTTTCATTTCTGAAGCCCTTAAAACGTGAGACAACAGGTTCCCTTCCCATGTGCTGCATGTAACTTGCAGGAATCCTAAGCTGGCTCTGTGGTGCTCTCGGGAAAACCAATCCAGCTGAGTACAAAGGGCTTCCTACCAAGACGGAATATATTGCGTTTTGTGAGAATGCAGCGATTTGTTCTAGGCCCAGCAGCTTAACAATTGATTGCCAGGTAGGGGTGAGAAAGAAAAGCCAACCATTTGCACAGATTCTCTCCTATTTTAGTACAAGCTAATACCACAATCAATGCTGATAGCTGCCAGAAGCAATTGCAGAATGTCAACCATGGAAGAAAACGCCTGACAGCTCTAAAATTGTGGGAAACAACAAGCTTGGAGGAGCACATGGAACATCTTGAACCATCTTCTCTCAACTACCAAAACTGTTTCAGACCCTCAGGAGCAAGCAGCAGCTGGTATCTGTCTCCTAGTCAGACACTTGAGCGAAAATAAGTCATCAGTAATGAGCATATTCTTTTGTTCCCAGCTCTCACAACCTGCACAAACACACCTAAACATCCCCAATGCCTGCTGTCAGCACAGGTGGGGTTGGAACAAACCCTTTGATACCAGAGAGCTTTCTGCCATACCTCTTCCTATCAGCTGCAGCTTCCAGTAGGATTCCTCTGCACAGGCTGCTGCATGCAACAGCTTGGCAATGAGATTAATGGTCACAAGGGAACAAAACTGAGATCAGGGTAAAACCAGATCTGTCCTTGGGCAGAGAGGAGAGGAACAACTGGCTATGAAATTGAATGCCCGCACAACAGGACATATAATTGGATTGTCAGCTATCTTTTTTCAATTAAAAAATATGCAAGAGTCCACTCTGCGATGAAGTATTACAACTGATAATCCAGTCTGTGTCCTTTACAGTTCTTTTATCCATCTTTCTCCCCAAGGCTGCCCACATTCAGGCCAGGAGGCAGCGTGCTGATGGGATTTCACGGCCAGCATCAGTCTGTAAATCACGTTCAGAGTGAGCCAAATGGCCACAGGCTCTAGCTCACAGCAGAAGGCATTTCTGAACAACCACACCACCCTGCTAAGAACAGCCCACATACCCACAAGGTAGGGCAGACTGGTTTGAAAATCACTCACCTGCCCTTGGATTCTCCCCAGGAATCCAGCTGGGTCACTCACCAGCACAAATATCAATGTCTCTCACTAGAGGGCAAGGCCCAACTGCTATTAGCTTTTCACCCATGTCTGAGAACTCCCTGGAAAACGTTTTTGTGACTTGACTAAGGCAAGAACAACAACAACAGAGTGCTTCACATGTGCCAATATATCCTCTAGCAGCTCGCTTTCTGATCAAGGAATTTAAATATGGATTTCATTAGTTCAAGTCAAACTGTCAGATGAAATGTGATCACCTTCCTGGAAAATAGAAGGTAACCTTCCACTCAGACCCAGACGTTAGTGTAGTTATGATTTGACACATTTGATTGCTTTGTTGTCTGGTCATAAATTTCTGATGCAGTTCTCAAATACAAGCATCACAGAATAAAAACAATTACAGGGTACAGTATGGCTGCTGTGCAGAAATGGGTATAGTACAAGTCTTTCCACCTTCAAATCACTTCACAGACTGAAAAAGCTTAAGGCTTGAACAGACCATTAGGTCATGGTGCCTGACCTCCTGAAGGTCAGACCCTTAAATTGCACTCTTGCCTTTGGACTAAATTCATCCAGTATTGACTGGCTAAGCCACTTTGCAGCCAGGCAGCCATTCTGGATTTCAAGACACCAAAACAGTGGAAACCTGCCCTTGCCCCTTTGATAGTTACAGCTAATTCCAGAGCTTAATTCTTGCTCTGAGGAACTGCTGCTTCTTTTTCTCATTACACCTGCATGTTTTCAATTTTTACCCATTTGTTACTGCATTTCTCACCCTAGTTCAGAAATTATGCTTTGCATGGAAGAAAATGGATAGTTAGCCACTCCAGGGACTTCTGAGAGAACTCAACAGCCTAAATTCTTCAGGTCCTCCCTAAAAAGTATTTATCATTTTAAAAATCAGTCTGACCATGCTTTACTGTCTTGTCCATATGTTTTAACAGAGCTTTAAAAACACGTACGGGTATTTGAGGCTTATTTCTCTTAATGGTTTGCTTAACCCAGTACCAATATACAACACAAAAAGCAATGAAATACTGACACACACCTGTGCCTATTTTGCATGCAACCATTTCAAACTCCATTTTGCATTAATGACTCCCCTCCGCTCAGACTGTCTTGCCTTACCAGTCTGTCTTCACTGTAATACAGCAGCCACAAATATTCTTTTAGCTACTGCAGACTGCAAACAAATGCTGAGTTGAGGCTGTCTCTAACAAAATTCCCCAGGAGATAAGGATTCCCTAATCAACAGCTAGAATGACATCAGTTTGCTAACTCTCATCCTATCAGCTCTGAGCAGCTAATTCTTGCAAATGACAAACCCCTATGAAATTGGGTACTTCTTGTCTCCTGCACAATTACTTTTTTCAATCCTACTCAGCTTGTTTGCCAGCACCTGTTTCCCTTTAAGCCATATTGACTTGCACTAATACATTCCCATCCTGTAATTCTTTATTGAGTAAATCTCATTTCAGTTTTGACATCTTTTCCCTGGGACTACTGACAGAGTAGCCAGCCTAACAATGAGCCCTAAACTAATGTGAGTTCCTAGTCTAGTGATCAACTCCCATCTGTTTATCTCTTCACATCTGCCACAAGTGGGAGAAACAGCACTTTAAATACAAAGCCAAATTCCAGTTAAAAACCACACATAAAAATAAATGTAAAGCTAGAGAATAGATATTAAGAGTTTGGGGGTTTTTTCACTGTGAAAGTTGCAGCAACTTTTGCAAGCAACAACAAAAACCTCTGACCCTGTCTCAGGTCTTCACTTACCCCTACACTACAAACACACCTTCTTAGATCATGCATACTCTATTAGCCCCACTGGCTGGGTGTGCATCCTGAATTCCTCAACAGGAATCTTCCAGGGAATTCATAATCTTGCCCTCTCTGCTAATCCTCCCCTGGCTGGTAATCTTTATTCTGCACGGAAGGAAAAAGCATCTGATCAGAGAAGATGCCCTCAGGTTAGGGGGACAGGTATTAAGCTCCATTAGCAAAACCCCACAGATCAAAGCTATTGACGAACTGCTGGTAAAGGAGGTTTACAAAAGCAGATGTGGATTTCCAGCCCTTCAAAAGGATGACAATGGAAATAGCACAGGCTGGGAGCACATTCCAGTAACAAGACATCTTACCAAAACTGTGAGAACTTAAAAGATTTTTCAACTCTTCCTGTCTGGTTTTATCTATTACTGAAAAGTAGAAATACATCATAACAATTACATTTTCAGGAAATAAACACGCTAATTCAAAGGACAAAAGCCTAGTCATATTGCTGCCTATAATGCCATAGCTAAATAAAATGCCACATCCAACACAAATATACAAGGCAAGGCAGTAGGAACTATAAAAAATTACTATTCCCCATTATTCAGAGCAGAATATTATAGCTAATCATGAACTTTGTGTGAAATAGTTATAAAATACTACACATACCTTACAAATTTCCCATAATTTTAGAGTCAGTGCAGCACCTTAGGGCTCTTCATACCTAGTAGAGACCAGCTAGACAGAGCATGGTGGAGAAAGCTGGTCCCATCCTTCCTGGTTCTTAAAAACCCTCCAAAACAATCAGTGCCAATTGCCACATGAGGCTTTAATGGTGATCAGGTGTACAGCCACAGTGCACGTTTTGAAAGCAAAGTCCCAACAGCTGGGAAGTGTTTTGTACCCACAAATAAAGCATCATACATGCAATAATGGAAGCATTATATATCCTGAAGTATAGAAGTTACAGCGATTACAGCATCGGAAAGCCAACAAAAATATCATCATGCTGGGACTCACCCAAAGTGGTGAGGTAACTGATAACACATGTTTTCCTCAATCCTTGCTGTGAACAATCCACACATGCTATGCTGTGAAAATATAACAATTGCTTGATTTAGAGTACAGTAACTGATCCAGTTCCAACCCCCTGCCATGGGCAGGAGCACCTCCCTAGACCTGGCTGCTTAAAACCCCTTCTAAGCTGGCCTTGAACACTTCTAGGGGTGGGACATCACAACCTCTCTGGGCAACCTGTGCCGCTGTCTCACCACCCTCACAGGAAAGCACATCTTCACAATATCTAATCTGTGCCTGCTCTCTTTCAATTTAAAGCCATTACCCCTGGGGTACCCCAGGACTGGACACAATATTCTGAGTGAGATCTCACTAGAGCAGAGCAGAGGGACAGAATCCCCTCCCTCGCTCTGCTGCCCACGCTGCTTTGGATGCAGTCCAGGACACATTTGGCTTTCTGGGCTGTGAGCACAAGTTTCCAGGTCATGTTGAGCTGCTTATCCACGAACATCTCTCCTCAGGGCTGCTCTCAGTGCATTCTCTGCCCAGTCTGTATTTGTGCTTGGGATCGCCTCAGCTCACAAGCAGGATCTTGTACCTGGCCTTGCTGAAGTTGAGGTTCCTGGTTCACACAGCCCCACGTCTGAAGGCTGCCAAGGTATCTCTGGGTGGCATCCCTTCCCTCAAAAGCCATAATTTTAAGTTTACACTGTTGCAACAGAATGAATGAATGCTGTGCACTCACTGTGAACCCATGCTGAACCCCTATTTTTCAGTCTAATGTTCTTAGTCTGGTAAGCTTTTTGACTTTGCTTTTGGATTATCTTTTGCAATGAATAACAAAGTTAGAATAGTGACTTGTTGAACAAAAACAAAAGAATAAAAAGAATCAGAACATCATTTATAGAGAAGTAATTTATCATGTGTAAAGCAAAGTCCCTAAGCATTAAACAAAAAAAGAGGAAATGGATTTGCATGGGTGTTGTCCCCCTAATAGATTAGTTACATTGCTTTTATGTTTCTTCATAGAAATCCTTTTTCTAGATAAATGTACTCGTTGTACTAAGATTTTTTTAATTGTTAAGCTACCAAAACCTCATTAATCCCAAGTTCAGTCCCACATTATACTTAAAAATATATGAAATGTCATTTTGACTCATCCTTCGAGGCCCTGGGATAATTTCTACTCCTTTACTCTGAGCAAAATCCTCTCTTTTGTCATTTTCAGCTTGGGCGAAGTGAAAACTTTCCGGTACCAGGGGACTGTTAGTTGAAGTCGAGAAGTACGACCTAAGCCCTGCATATGGGGAAGAAGCTTTGTGACCGAAAGGCTCGCAGCTCTTCAAAGCGCAGAGGGCAATAAATGCGGAGTTCTGCGCTCGCTGGGATGAGCGGGGTTTAGTCACAGAAGGAAGCCGGCGATGCGCTGCCCTTCCACCAGCGCCGGGGATCTGCGCGCTCAGCTCTCCATCTAGCGGGAGCTGCTGCCCTCGGCTCCGCCTGGATTGTCCAGACGTTTATGCTTCCACAGTGTGCGTGCCCTTCGTCTGGGGTCTTCTCGCTGTTCATCGGCTCCTGCTGAGTCTCAGGGTGACCAGTCACCCCTTGGCGTGGTCACAGCCCCTTGCTGCGGGCTCCTGACATTCCCCCCACCCAGGGCACAGCCTGTAGCCACCAGCATGATGTGTATTCCTCATCATCCCTCTGTTTTAATTGAGGCTGGTTTACTTCAGGGGAAAGAAATTAAAATAACTTTCAAGGTATTGAACCACTGCCCTTACAAGTAATAAATGTAACAGAATTAAGGCCAACAAGATGGCCATGGAGTGGCAATATAAAATCATGAAGGATTCTCTAAAATCACTTATTGTTCAACTGGTAGATCATTTAACTACTCATCTAATGTGAGAATGGTGGATCTAGTTTTCCTTACCTTAAAATGTTAACTGCAGAAAAACAACAAAGTCAGGCAGTGTATAGCCCCTCCCATTTATGTTCTTATTTGGAATTCTGTGAGAGAACATTCATTAACGCTTCCATATCCATGTTGTGTATCATGTACCTGTATCTCCAGTGGGCTGGGATGATACTTTCTCCACACTCCGAACTCAGCATATATATACATAACGTATTGGATCAGGTGTTTCCAGCCATTCCCTTCCCTGGTTTCTGTAATGCCTCTAGTGTGGGCTGGGTGACATGTAAGAGCAATTTCTGCAGGTTACTGTACTTCCTTTAGTCAATTAGATCTTCCCTCCTGATGTGAAAACTACACTTTCCAAAGCATTCCTGTTGCATGACATAGCCCAAATGGTGCATCGAGGCCACAAGTTCTGCCCCTTGTGTGCTCCTCCTTGCTGGAAGTGGCCCTGCTTCCCTCACCTGTCCCTGTCTCACCACAGCATTCCCAGGCTAGATCTGGGTTATGTCAGGGGCCATCAGATAAATCAGTCTGTGGCTTGAAATATGCATCACCAAAAGTCATCTTGGCTTTGAGGCTCGAGTTGGCCACTTCAGGTCTGTCCTTTCAGAAATGGTCCAGTAGAACTGTTTACTGCCTTCCAGAAGTCACTCCTGGCCCACAGGAAGAAAAGGCCCACAAAACAGCTGTGAACACACACTGCTACAGCTTTTTAGGACTGGATTCTCCATTAAAGTAGCAGACTGAAGCAGCAAATAACCTAAATGGGAATGTATTTGAATGGCATACATGGCACAACTCCATCTGCAAAGGGCACACTCCAGGAGAAGAGCTCTGTGCAGAAATCAGAGCACAAGCGAAAAGAAAAGCAACAGGCTCCAAATAAATAGAAACTATGTCAGCATTTCTCTCCAAGGGAGAGAAAATTCTCAGCCAGTAGCACTTCAAACAAGTTACAAGTAATTGCCCTTGGAAATAGTTGCTCAAATAGGCTTCAGCCTACTCTCATTTAGGTCATCACTTTGCTCTTACTTTTATGATACTGTTGTCCTAAGATGTGCAGTACATGAACAGCAAAGAACATTATAATTAGGTCTACACTCACTTGACAGTTTATTACTGAGCAGTAGTGTTAACACAGTCTGAAACAAGGCACTTCTTTATAAGCAATGACAAATATACATATAGGAAGAGTGCATGCTGCTTGCTCCTGTTTAGATTTTAATAGCAATTAGTTTCTCACGAGCTTGACATTCAGAAACTTATTAATTCCTTTCTTTGGGGATGTTTGCCTCATCAGCCAACTTGGTTTCTCTAAGCCATTAAAGAAGTGAAAAATATGATGGATCCAAGGTATGCAGCTTGATATGCAATTGAGTGGATAATTGAGTTTCCAACAGACTGGCAATAACCAAGCACAGAAGCCTCTGCAGACCCAGATATTTGTCATGTTTTTTAAATGTGTGTATCTGGCAAAGTACAAGGATGGGTAAAGAGTGCCTAATCTCAGATTGATCAACATCTTAATGGATGCTTTTGTACTTCAATGCTGTGCATAAGCATTTCAAGTTAGTCCTGCTTATCACGACACCTTGACTCACATTTTATAAGGAATGAAAGTTTTCATTTTACATTTTCAGGGGCTAAAAATGCAATTACAAAAATCTGATTCTTTTCAAGCGACTGTTTAAGAAAAAAAAATTAAAGCAAAATCAAAAAACCACAGGTCCTTAGAACACTTAAACCAAGTGGCTTATCTCAGCCTTTATTAGAATAATTACAACTAAAAGAAACATGGTGCTTCTATTTTCACAGCAGGACACGCATCATAGGAAGTAATGGGCTAGAAAGCTATAGCAATACAGTGGAGAAAAAATAAAATTAAATAAACCAAACCCAAAGCTTGCTGCAGACATTACAGCTTCTTTTAAATGGAGAACAGTTTTCAGGACAAGCAGAGTGCAATGCAGAGGCAGCAAGAGCATCAATCTCAGCTCAGAGAACTGAGAGCCTGTCACACCAAACATGGGATCAGCCAGTTGTGTCCTAAGCCGTAGTGAAAGCAGAAGGTGGGGAAGTGAAGATGGTTTTTGGTTTGTTTCCCAGTCCTGCACAGCAGGCAGGTGACTGCCTCCACTGGGACAGCAGGGCAGGTCACTGAGCCATCTGGGCCTCCATGGCCTGCGCTGTCCACTCCGGGGCTGTCTGACTGATCTTCTCCAGCAGGTTGTTCACCTGGAAACACAGCGACTGAATCTGCTTGTCCCAAGTGGGCAACGCTTCACGAGCTGCAAAGAAAAGAAAAAACAACCCATATTGAACAAAGGAAGTCTTAGCAATTCCCTTGCCTTGTCAGCTGCAACCCTTCCTTTTGCCACTGCCCTCACCTTACTCACAGAGGAAGCCTTCCTTGCAGTGGCATCAGGATCATTTCTGTACTCAAAACCTACAATTATTTTGGCTTCCCGTTACAAGCCTAACTCCTGCATTGAAACAGATTTGGATGAGAATTTCCTGGTGAGCCTGTTCCTAGAACTGAAGGAGAATGAAGGAATAAATTCACTCCTTCCTGTGGGTAAGAGGATGCAAAGCCATCTCCTGGGAGCAGGTGAAGTGTCAAAAGCTGTCCCTTGGAGCCAACTCTGCCACCTCCTGGCTACAGCAGGATGAGCAAGCTCACTTCAGGCAGAAGGCATTATTAATAACCTTAATTTCCTTCCCCTGGCAGGGACCACCTCAAAAAGCTCACTCTGAAACGTGCTAAAAAAATAAATCATACTGTGGTTGCACTTACTCTCAAAGTGAACAATTCCATCAATCTGATCGATAAATCCGTTCATGCGACCCTCAGTTATCATCTGAGAGGCGATCTTCTCTGCCTGGAGTAACAAGGAAAGATGTCAGAAACTTTGTCCATTCTCAAAGAAGTTAGACATTATTCAGACTTAACAGTCTTACAGATTTTTAACCAGGTCCATACACAGGGGGGAAGGAACCTACAGACAGCACTCATTATGAAATGATTACACAAACTATCAGTGGCATCTTAATGTTCATTCCACACTGTGTACTTCCCATTCTCCGTGCTAGATATTTAACCTTCCTCATAATATGGAATATTTAATTATTCCCTAAAATTTAGTTTATTTTCCTAATATTTACCACAGATATTTTCTCATGCCATTCATGCTCCTTGTTTAAAAAAAAAAAAAAAAAAAAAGGTAGGAAATGGATACCTTGGCTGCAGGGATCTCTAGTAATGCTCCAAGTTCTTCAAAGGTAATGTTGTTGTAAAGTTTGCTTGCAGACAGTAAGTTGTGTTCAATAACAGCTCTGTCCAGAATACTGGAACCTTTAGGGTTAGATGAGAAAAACACTACTGTAAGATTGAAGGTTTATATAGTAAAGCAAATGAAAAAAACGCTTCTCTTTTTTTTTTTTTTTTTTTTTCTGAAGCGTTACATGTACAGAAGGTCCAGATGCATCTGCTTTGCATCCCTGTTAAGCTGTACAGAGACAGCAGACAAAAACAAATGGATGGCATATGGCTGATTTTAGAACAGATAAACCCTTTATTTAATTTCTAGAGTAATCAAGTGGAGCCCACGCTACAAGACTTACTGTCTGAATCAAGGAGGTTTGACCTCCTGTGATCCTAGCTTGACAAATGGAAAGGCCACTGGGGGTTTCCTTATTATTCATTATGGCTCTTAGGGGTACAATTAACCTCTCTCTTACTCTGCTTGTGATAAACCTTTATCTGATGTCCCCTTGACTGAACAGTTTTCAACAGTATAACTCATTTGCCCCTTAACCTCTAGCTGAAGATAAGCACATTATTAAACACCAGCTAACCTGCATTCTTTAAGGACAGACAGATCAGGTTAGAAATAGAAAACACAGTGACCAAAGGAAGGAATGCAGCATTTGGTGGTTTTCAGCTAGCAAGTACCTTTAACCCAGTTTTCACTTCTGCAAGTATGTGGTTACTTATTTTTCCTTAACCAACAATTACTTCTCCCTAGGAAGATTTTCCTGATTCAGAGGTATTTCATGCTGATGTATTTTTTCACTATCGTACTCTTCCTATCTAGAAAACTGAGATGAGTGTCTTTAGGATACCAGTCAAGTCATTCCTTAACATTTTTGCTGACTGTTCAGAGGTTCAGGACTTAGTGCCAGGTCAGTGGAGACATGTGTGAGCTCCAAACCAACACCACACTATGTCACCTTCCTGTCAAGTCAGGAAGCAGTTCCAACAAATGTATCATCAGTACAGACCATTTATAGCCTACATTTATGGAATGCCTGGGTTTCTGGGCACCCTTCTCTTAACAGTGCCTGCGAACATCATGAGGACAGACACTCCGTTAGAAACACTGGGAAGTCGTCAGTGAAGAGGACAGGGAAAGAAAATGTGACAAGTTATCTTCCAGGAGAGTATTTTAAAACCTTAACGGCAAATCAGAAAGATGAACTATTTCTAAGATGACTTAATACCTAACTATGTACGCTAAAAATATTTCTTAAATAATGATATAAGCAATTAGAAATTATTTTCTTGGCTGATTTGGCAAGTCTAACTCCCATAGATGAACACCTAGCACTACAAGATTTTAGAGAAGTGTGTACCATCAGCTGTAGTCGCTTTCTGGTGAGGCATTAGCATAGCTGCAAACTCTTGCAGTTGATTTCCACGGATAATTCTGTCAAGATACATTTTCTCCAAGATCCCATAGGCTGCAAGCTGCTGGCATCTCTCATCCTTGAAAAGGGTAGCAAGCATGCGGGAACGCTGCTGTCCTGGGGAAATCAAGAGGAATTCTCATAACTGACCAGCAAAAGACTGAGTACTTCGAGGTAAACGGCAGGGAGTTCCCTTTTATCCCCAACGCAGGCAAATAACAGCCAACAAAGTTCTGCTGAAGAAGGAATTTGGTCGTGTTCAAAGGCAAAGACACTGAACTAATCCTACCCTGAGCTAACAGTTTGCCAACACGTAATTCTGACATCACGTTCACGACTTTGGATCCCTCACCAAATCTTAGTAATACAGCAGCTGACTTGCTCCAGGGGAAATACCTTACACAAAAATGTAAAGTGTGTTTTACCTGCTGATGCTAAAATAGTACAATGCAATGCATGTTTCAGTGCCTCCAGCCGCTCAGTCTCATGGACTATGCTTTTGTAGGACAGCTCGTTGTACCTTTGGGCAGCCTCAATGAACTTTCTCCTGTAGTCGAGCACTCGAGCATAGCAAACCTAGAAAGGAAGGATACCTCAGAAAAAGAAAAGCAACAGAGGTGGCTGCATAATACAGGTGTGTGAAAATTGCACACTATCAAGTGATAACTCCCATAAATATTTCTCTTCTGCTTCCCAGGGAAATGTGTGCCTTCAAAGAATTGGCTTGACTTGGCAAGTCCTTGCTGAAGTGTCAGGGAAATCAATTAAAAGGACATTTCCCACCACTGTACAGGTGTTAAACATTACAAACATCCAACAGCCAAGTATTGAGCCTAAGTAATTGAAATACTGTACAGCTGATACTGTATTTGTCTGAGTTTCCCCTTCACTACTGACACTGACATGTACCACTTAGCAACTTACGTTTCAAGCATTTACTTTTCCCTTTCAGCACGGGAACACCACCTGATATTTCTTCCTTCCTTTGTGCTTTTCTAAGATTCACCAAAAATATTTACACTCTCAACTGAGTGCAAACTTCAAAATGTACTATGGGAGGAGGAAAAAAGGAAAAGGAAAACCAACAAATGAAAACCACCGAATGCTGGGGTGCTGCTCATGGCACATCTGCTTTGTGTCACAGAATTTTAAAGACCAGCACACTTGACCAATTCTGTTACATTGTAATCATCACTGCTCATCAGTTACTGAAATGGTTTGAGAAATTTGTGTATGAACTATGCACACAGTAAACCCACAAAAAAGCAGGAATGTCAGCAATTAATTTACTACCTAAGACTTTAAGCTGTTTGTATGAATGGGACTTATTATTTAATTACTGGGGGCTGGGACAACTTCTACTCTCTAATACTGGATGCAATTTCCCCCCCTCTTGTAGACAAAGGTGGAGGCAATATTTTCAACAGTATTTCAGAATTTTTTAGCCTAGTTTTTATTTTCTATCCATAAAGCTGGCATTTAATGAACCATTAAAGACTTATCTCTGTCTGGTAAGGAATGACTTGTTTAATTATTCCTAAAATGTATCTCTCAAGCTCCCAAAACCATATAGCTTTTCCCCTTGTCTTTTTTCTCATGATGAAAGTTTCAGCAGTGCATTAAAACATCTCAGTGAGGAACTGTCTCCCTTTAGAAAAAGAAAGCAATAAAGCAGGTTAGACAACCTTATAATGGATTTGCAGCTGTTCATTAGTTGATTCATTCTGAAGCAGGGAAGCTCGATTGATGTAAGCTTCTGCTTGAACTGGATCATCATCCTCCAGATACAGCCTGGCAATCTTCAGGTAGGTCTCCAGTTTATAATCCACATTGTACTGCCTGGAGGGGAAAGCAAAAAGCAAGTGGTCAAGAGTTGCTCCAGAACTACCTTTGCTCTTAGCTGCTCTTAACACTTGTTATGATACTTAAGCATTTGGCAGCATTTGCTTTACCCTGCTTTCTTCTTCCCTACTACCAAATTAGTGCTCTCTGCACAGAGTAAGGAAATTTAAGATGAATGCCAGTACAGAACCGGCTCCTGCAAACATCAGTGGAGATAATGCTGTTCACCAAGACACACATGTACACTCTCATAATTTGGTTTTTGTGGACTGGAAGTTTGCCCTCAGCGGTGAGCTACTTAAGAATCAACCTTGCAGTACGACAAAAAGGTGCTAAATGGGCAAAACGTACAGCAATTCCTATGTGCTGTAGGAGCAAGGGGATAGGACTGCCAGAGAAAAGTAACAGCAACGGTTCTACACCTAAAAACCCCAAACAAACCAACCAAACTAAAATCCCACCTCACAAACACACGAAAAAATCCCCAACTACATCTGTTAATATCCAGTTTCAAACTATGTCTTCATTTTGAACTGAGAAGGTGGACACATATAAAAAACTGCCACCTTTCAAGGACCTTTCAATAACCCTAGAAACTTTTCTGCGAAATACTACTAAAAAAGACTTGTTTATCAACAAGACTAATTAATAATGGCTAACTTCTGGTGCAGCAAGCCCCAAAATTCTCACTGGCTGGTCTAGTTCAGTACAGAGAGAGCAGGTACAGATAGCACCACAGAACTGGGAGTAACATACTTTTGCCCTGTTTCCAAAGGGATCCCCACCAACACTTGTGCTGCGTTTCTCCAGTCTTCTTCTTTCTCATAGATTGATGCGAGATGTTGCCTTATTGAAGCCACCTGAAGAGCAATAAAATCAACAGTAAAAGTAGCCAACATTTATAAAGCTTTTAAAAAGATGAATCAAGTCTTTCAAGAACTGGAGCACCAAGAGTCACAAGCCATTTCTTGCAGTTACACCTCATATCATGCCATGAGAGGTAGGAACAAGGTGATCTGTCATCATAGCCTAATGTAGAAACTTCTGCTTTGGAGTGTGGCTGTCAGCAGGTGAAGTGTTAGTGGTTACAACCTGGGGTTTTAACTGTTAGTGTGGGTAAAAAAAAGAAGTCACCTCATGTACTGGATTTAATTTATGCATAATCATGATGACACACATGCAAGCATGTTCAGCTCAGAGTAGAAGCTGCATAAAAAGACTAAAGATAAAGGGAAGCAAATAAAAATCAGGGCAGAAACTGCCTTGACTTTCTTCTCCAATACTGGATCCTAAGAGCTTTTTACATCAACAACTTCCCTAAGAACTCTAAGATGATACTGCACATTCATACAACAAAACAGAACTGAACTCAACAAGCAGAGCAGCAAATTCAGCAGTAAAGCAGAATTTCAGGATTTCAAGAAAATATTTTTCCTGGTAAAATGTTTATGGCTAAAATAAACATACAGAAAAAATGTATCTATTTTGAAACAAAAGCTATTTTTCAAGGTACATGTTCTTCACACCACCTGTCTATTCTACTACTTGGGTAAAAGGAAATACAATGAGTAGCAGTCTGTCTCTCTAGACACCTCCAGCAGCTCAAGGATTGTTTCATTGTAACAAATCGATTACTGGTAGCAGAGGAATTACTGTCCATCATCTGATGAAGTGACAGTCTGTAACTTTTGCACTGTCCTAAGTGCTCTCTGCATTTAGGTCAGGTTTTTTCCCTGTAAAGGACTGGAAACCTGGACTCTGAGTAGGAATATCTGTCTTTAACAGCTTTTTGAAAGGCTTGAAATAGTCAGCATACAAGGAGGGGAAAAACTAAAGCAAAAACCAGAAGCCAACCCTTTCCTCATCATTGATCTCTCACCTGTTCTTCAAAAGAAATAACTCTGGGCTGTATCTTTTCCAAGGTGAAGTGGTAAATTTCTTTGGCTGTGCTGTCAGGGAGACTTGGAAGATGTGTGCAGAAGTCTGTCAGCAGCTGCCGTGAGATCACCAGACTGACATTCTCATTCACCACTGGTTCAGAGATGCACAGGAGAAAAACACAGAACAGATGGGCTTTTCAGTGTCTTCACCACGGGTGATAATTTCCTTTTATGTTAAATTTTAATATTTCAATTCTAAAAGCTATATGCAAGTGAAGAGGATTTTTTTTTCTTTTTTTTTTTTTTTTAAATAAAGGGGGGTTTTTCTTTTCTTTCAGAAACTGTTTACACTAGAGGTCACCAGAGTTCTAACCCCTGACATATAATAAATGAATTTTTCACGTTGATTTATAGTTCTCAGTTGCTGAAATATCTTGGACAAAGCACTTGTTTGGGCTAAAGCTCACTAAGCTTATTCTCAACTTTAAAAACGCTATAGCAGATATAATTTACAGAGATGTTCAATAAGCCAAACACCCAGTACAATACCAAAAAAAACCACCCTTAGCAATTTCTTGGCAGTTTTACAGATGGGTGAAGAAGGAGGTTGTTAGTTTAAGCACCACTTGGCATCCAGTACCAACTTCAGCACCCAGCAGAGACCGCTTTGTTTTCACCTTCCAGTGCTGACAAGCTGGAAAGCTGTAACAACCACAAAGCTTACAAATCCATTCCCTCTTCACTTCTGAAAATGGTGATGAGGGTTCCTCTTCCTGTTGTGTCTGAGTTCCAACAGGACAAAAATGTATGTAGAGTTAACAAACACACACACACAACCCCACAGACCTCTGGCCCTCACTCAGCGTACAACCACTTCTAGCAGATGCACTTACTTGCTTCTACAAAAGCTTTCAGAGCTTCAAGCTGTTCCACACCCGACAGCTGAATGGCTTTTTCCAAGATTTGACGGTACCTGTCCATAAATAAATTTAAAAAACGTTAAAAATTACACATTTTTCGCTAAGGATTTCTGTTCTCTGCTTACTTCCTATGTCAGAGGCCTGTTTTTGCTCATGTTTTCTATACCTTGAGGTGGCAATTCTCCAGTTTGTTGCCAAGTGTCATGAACATTCACCTGGAATTGGTACCTGTCCCTTCTTAAATCCCAGGACTAGATTCTCAGATAACAGAGCTCATCATTTTGTTATCAAAAAACTTACGTGCAATTTTGGAAGTTTAAAATAATAAAAATAATCAAATGCCCAGGACAGTGCATAGACAAAGTAATGAAAACTGTATTGCTCATAGATTGACTGAGGTAGTCAAACATTCAAAATGCCACATTCAATGTGACTGAGAAACAGCCACTTGACATGAACAAGGTGCACTCTGTGTGTTTCCAAGCGTTTATTCCTGCAAAAAAATAGCAAGTTCTCTATTCTTGTTCTAGCAAGCTAACGAAACTTAGCCTTAGTGTGTATGGTACTGATGAAGTACAACATCCACGTAGAAGCTACATTTTGAGGGGAAAAATTCTAAGGCTTTACACAAAAATCCTCAAAGTGTCACAGCCCCTTTAGAAGCCTAGCAGCTGGACAGGGAGTCAGGGAATTCCAGCTGACAGATCCGCGTCTGACTGGAGTGAAAACCAACGTGACACATCGCGCCGCGAGAAGCTCAACCCCTAAGGGCTGCCCTCCACAACACCCACCTACTGAAAACGGTAATAATTATTATTAACAATAAGGGACTCTCTGATATATCCACGGCAGCAGAGGAAAACAAACTCCCCGGCCTCTGGCTGTGGCGCAGCCCAAGGGCAGCAGTCGAGCCCCGAGGGGAGGCCGAGCGGACACGCAGGAGCCCGTGAACAAAAAAAAAAACTACACAACCACGAAATGAAGCCTTTCTGTCTCCTTTTTATTGGAAGAAACGCGGCCGCTGGGCACGACCCCCCCATCGCAGCGCAGGGCGCCCCCTCACCCCGCACGCGGCTCGCGGCCCTCGCCCCAACGCGGGGAGGCGACGGCGGCGCCCGGCCACTCACTTTCCCGCCAGGTCCTTGTGGGAGCCGCTGGAGTTCATCAGCTGCGCCAGGTCCTGCCTCACCGCGCCCGCCGCCATCTTGGGGGCCGCCTCCTCCCACCATGGGGCCGCGCGCGCTGGCGGGAGCGGCGCGGTGTCACGTGACGGGCAGCGCGCGCGGGCCGCGGGAGGGGGCGCGGGCGGGCCGGCCCCGCGGGCACGGCTGCCGGGGGGAGGAGAGCGCACGGAGCGATCCCACGGGATTCACACCGCCGCCGGGAGAAGGCCGGGCCGCCGCCGCCGCCTCCTCCGCGGGTGGCGGCCGCGCGTGGCCCGGAAGCGGACGGCGGGGCGGGGCGGTCCCGGAAGCGCGGGGCGCTGCGCCGGCGGTTGCCAGGGCGGCGCGGTATTATGGGATGCGGCGGGGGAATGGCGCGGGGCGCGTGATTTTGAACAAACGCGGCGGCGGGATCGGCGCGGGCGCGGCCGCCGCCGCCGCGGCCGCCGGGAGCGGCACCGGGGGGCGCCGGCACCGGCGAGAGGCATCGCTAGCGGAGAAAGAAGAAGAGCGCCCGCCCGCCCGGTGAGTGCGAGGGGCGGGAAAGCGGCGGCGGGAGGACGGGGAAGGGGGTGCGGGCACGGCTGACAGCCAGCTCCCGCCGGGAAAGAACAGGCCCGGCCCCGCCGAGCGCTCTCCCCGCGGCGGGCCGGGTCCCCGGCTGGCCCCGCCGGCCTCCCCGGGATGGCGCGGACAGGGGGTCCCGGCCGCCCCTCCGCCGCGGGGTGCCCGCCTGGCGCGTCCCCTCCCCGCCGGGGTCAGCTGCGCCCGGAGCCGCGGCGGAGCGGCGGGGTCACGGCGGCCCCTCGGCGCGGCGATCTCCCCCGGGGAGCGGGGTCCGCCGGTGCGGAAGGGGTCGGGGCTGGCGGCTCGGGGGCGGCGCCGGGGCGGGGCGGCGGGGGCAGGTGCGGCGGGGGCGGGAGCGGCGGTGACGGGCTGAAAATGGCGGATCTTTCGAAATACGGCGGCGGCCGCCGGCGCTGAGGGGCCCGGGCCGCCCCCGCGAGGTGAGAGCCGGCCCGGGGGGCGCGGGGGGAGCGGCCGCGCCGGCGGCACCGAGCCGGGCCCGGGGCCGGCGGGGCCCGGCTGTCCCGGCCCGGACACAGCGCGCCGGGCGGCTCCGGGCCCGGGCTGCGCCGTCCGAGGAGCCCGGGCCGCCCCCGGGCACGGCCCCGGTGGGTGAGGGCGTCCCGGCTGTGTCAGCGGGATGCTCGGCCCGGCTCTGCCCCGCCGAGCGGGGGCGGCGCTTCCTCGGCTCCCCCGGTGCCGGGCCGTGCGCTGCCCCGCTGCCGACAGCCCCCAGCTCCCATGGAGTGTGTCCGCTCCCGGCCTCCGCAGGACGAGCAAAACAAAGAGCTACGGAGAGGGTCCAGTGCAGGCCACGGAGAGGATGAGGGGTCTGGAGCATCTCTCGTATGACAGAGACTGTGTCAGCTGGGCTTGTTTAGTCTAGGGAAGAGAAGACCGATGTCATTAATGCATATAAATATCTCAAAAGCAGGTGCCAAGAGGATGGTGGCAGAGTTCTTGGTGGTGCTCAGCAACAGGATGTGGATAAATGGCCATAAGCAGAAATACAAGAAGTTTCACCTCACCATGAGGAAGAACTTTATGTTGAGGGTGGCAGGGCACTGGAACAGGCTGCCCAGGGAGGTTGTGGAGTCTCCTTCTCTGGAGGCATTTGAAACCCACCTGACCATGGTCCTGTGTCACCTGCTCCAAGTGGTCCTGTCTTGTCAGTGAGGTAGCACTGGGTCATCTCCAGAGGTGCCTTTCAAACTCAACAATTCTGTGAATGTAGCCAGACCATCTTTTGGGACAGTCACAGCTTTTCTTGTCACTGTCTTGCTTGTTATGAGGTATATCAGTATCCAGAATGTGTTTTTAATTATTTGTGGCCTTGACTTTGAAGCACATCATGAACTAATTATGTAATGCTTGATATTGAGGATTTGGGTTCTGGAAAGCCCTGTGGCACTGAGAGCGTATCAAACTGTCCCTGGAATATGCTGTCATCAGGAGGAAAGCTCTCAGACTTAAGATGTCAGGTGAGGAAAGGACAGATATTTAAATCACCTTTCATTAGTTTCATCCTTCTCAACAGTTCCTTGAAATCTATAACAGTTACTGAAGGAAATACTGAATATAGGGAAATAATTTGAAGTATCCTTTGCAATATGAAGCTTGCAATAGCAATCAGGTTACTCAACCCTTGAGTATGCGGTTATCTTCTTCACAGTAGCTTTTGGCTTATTGGAGGCAAGAAGAATAGTGGGTTATCACCTGAATGTATTTCTTCTGTGATTGGAATCTTTTCGTAAAATAAAATGCACTAGACTTGTTGTTTTTTTTTTCTTTTTAAATTATTATTTCTCATGACATCCAGTTTACATATCTGTCACTGAGTTACATGTTAGTCACATGCCTCGTACAGAGCTGCACCAACCTCGAGAGAGATGTGTGCCAGATTGCTTTGTAGGCCAAGCAGTCCTACAGGCTGGCTTGGAGAGTGTGTTTGAAAACACAGCCCAGCTTCCCTAATGGGTTAAACAAGTACTTCATGCTTGTTGTGATGGGACAAGCTTCAGCAGTTCGTTTTGCAGGATTGCTTGTTCAGCTTATGTATCAAGAACTATCTGCTGATGTTTGGTTTGCTTACACTGTGGTTATGTCCACCTCAGATCGTTTGTAACTGAATGCTCTGAACAGTTCAGTCAGAATTCTTGAAAAGTTTTAAATGCTTTCAGGTGGATTATCTGCTAACCACAGGTGAATAAGGGTGATGATGAAGAGTACTGTCAGAATTCAGCCTTAGAGATATTGTTAACTTACACACTGCGATATCTTTTATTTTAAATTTGGAAAAACTGTCAGAAACCCTTAGGTTCTTTTGCTTCACACTTGTTTGAAAAATGTTTGCAGGGGGAACTAAAGTAGATTGGGAAGGTTGTGTTTTGTTTTCTGCTTCAGCAACAAACTGTGGTTCGTTATTTGTCACCTGGTGTGTTTGTGCTTTTGTTCTCTCTATGTGCTGTATTCTTCTTTGCTTTCTTCATCACATGCTGTGAGAAGCACATCCTAATGTCCTGCAGGGGTTGTACACTGCAGCAGCATGAGGATGTGGTGGAGCCCTTCATAGCAAGTACCTAGGAGATAAACTCAGGGTTCTTTGACTTTTTTATTATTGTTCTTACTTTCAGGAGCTGCCAAAGAGAAGTGGAAAATGTTTCTTGAATTCTGGTTTCAAAGGTTTGTATCTTGCCAGGCCTTGTGTTTCAATAGTTTGGTTTCCTCAGTTGCTCAGAAAGCTGATAAGCAGCATGTGGCTTTCAGTACAGCCTGTGACTGGGCTTGCTCACCTGACAACCTCAGAAGTCTGGAAAAGAATGTTCTTGCACAAGAAAGAGGGGGACTAACAGAATAATCCCGTGGTTGGTCATGGGGTGCAAAGCTCCATGATGTGAGAGATTCCCGTGTTCCCGATCTGGATGTGGGTTGGTAGCTCCTGGATTTGTGCCTCTTCCAGAAGCCATCCTTCTGCCATTGGCCGTGCTGCTGCCCACATGAGGGTTATCCCCTCAGTGCTGGGCTCTGCTTTGATCTCTTGTATGAGTCCTAGGTACACACTGAATCCCCATCTTTAGGGACTGACTGTTTTGGTGTTTTTATTCCTTTGGAGTAACAGCAGTTTCTGTTACAGGCTCAAGGAGTAGACTTCTTTGGGCGAAACTCTTGTTTCTGTGGAAAGTCTTTCAGGTGTGATCCTTGGTGCTGCTCTGGTGCTCATAGACTTTGAACAGAGCTGTCTCAGCACACTGACTCACCAGCATTTGCTTACTACCTTGTGGAGTAGTTTTCTTCCTGGCTTGACCACCAGTGTCAGTGGCCTGCCTGGCTCTTCATCTGGGCTGCTCTTGCAGTTAAACAGGTGTTTGCTAGCACAAGGAGGGAAAATGTATGGAAACAAAAAGGCAGATGCCAAAGGTGGACAGGAGATCTTTAGCAGTAGTGCTGGCTTAATACACACAGGGAATTGACATATAGGGAAAGTAATGCTGCTGCTCATGTACACACAAAGTAGCACATGATGCTATTTGAAATAACAGTGCAATAAAGGTATTGCTAGGATATTGCTCTCACTAAATCCTATAAAATTGTAGCAGGTGCTTGTTTTATTAGTGTATAATTATCAGTTTGTTGACATATAAGGTGTCTTAGCTTTTGCTTTTCCTTTTAAAATTATATTGGAAGCATAAATTACTCAGAACTTGCCAAAGGAAGAAGGATCTCCTCATAACTGGTACGTGGACAAGAGCTTAGTTGGTTTGTTGTTTCTTTCCCTCTGTCCAGTCTTAAAAAGAAACATGCTAGCACCTCTATTATAAACATGGCCATGGAAACATGAGCTTAAGCAATCTTCCCATGGAAGAAAAAAAAAAAACCAAACAAACCCAAAAACCTCAACTGTGTAATATAAAATTCTCATGTACATATATATCACTTGACAGATGTCAGTTTAAACACGTAGGAGTTGCTAATTTGTGCACCTTGCCCATTGTCCTGATCTGCTGCACACAGTTGTTTGTGTGGTGTCTCAGGCAGCGATCACTCACTTAGCAGAATGTAGGGTAATGGGAAGGGAATGGTGTGCGTTGGTTGAGGGAATTATGGTTGCCTTGGGAACTGTTTTGTGATTATAGATGGTTAATTTGTGGTAGAAGAATACCTGGTATTTTCTTAAGTATTCCTTGTAACGGTTGGAAAAAAGACTGGATACTTACACTGGTTCAGCATTTGATAAGGAGTGAGGTTGGGTTTTTTTCCTTGTTACGGTTTGCCATTGGTACTGTATTTGATAAACCTAGAGCCATGATCCTATGGGAAGCAGGCAGACAAACTGCCTCCATGACTTGTCTTATGTGGGGATTGGGGAGGAGAATTTTGTCCGTGTTCTACATATGTCTTTTGTTAGTGTGTTGAAGCTATTTGCTTTTACTCTGCTATTACATATGCAAACATGGTGAGTTTGCAGTCTTGGATGATTAATTTTTCCACTTACCCTTGTTAATCGTAGCTGCCTCATAGATTCATTGTTTTCTGGTTTCATGACACGCATTTTGTTAAAGCATCTCTAGCTCAGTAAGATTAAACAAAAGCCTCTCTGTTGAAAAAACACAGTGCTGAGTGATTTTGTAATTCTTTGCTTTATGACAAAACAAACTTTTCAATTTTAGAGACAAAAACATAGAGTGTCAGAGAGAGTAAGAAAATGGAGAATGCCTAAAATGAATGGCGCTATTTTCCCCATTATTGAAAAAAATTGCAAAATTGAAGAATGGCAGTTAATTAGGAGAATTGTAGTACAGCAAGATCACCTGCCTGCAGTTGTGCTCTTTCATTTAACAATATGCCAGCAGAGCAGGGTGAGTCTTGATTATGCATATACTTCTGTGGAGACTTTTCTAATAAATGAATGGAGGCATGTCTGGTGTCAGTAGTTTCTTAAGAACTGCATTTGCTTCTTCTTTTGTGCTGTTCTTCATGAATTTCAGTTGCCTGGAGTAGTTGGTGTGCTCATTTGTATTTATCAAAAAGGGATGAGTGCAAACAAAGAGATTACCTAGCCTGCTCTTTAGTTTGTTTTACTTATAAAATGACCCAATAAAAGGATTTGTTTCCCTAAGATTTATTTGTTTTCCCCTTGAAATCAACTTGGGCAAACAAGTGGCCTTCACTTTCTAAACTGTAATTTGATTCTACTTTGCATAGGTAGGTGTTCTAAATCCCTTGCACTAGCAAGCAGTCAAGAATCTCTGGGAACTATGAACCTTGTGCTGTTATGCATTGATCTTTTCCTAAAATAAGTTTTCTCTTTGCCGAGAGAATGCCTGGACCATTAAATGACCAGTGGGTGTTTTTCCACTTGCAGAGGTTAGTTTTGGTGTCAGTGCTGTGGACTGGCTACCCTGGAATGACCAGCCAGGCTGTAGTCAGTATTGGCAAAGTTTGTCACTCCTGTTTCTTGTGGACAAAAAAACCCCAAAACAAAACCAAGGTGTATTTCCCCTGGAGAAGAAGCAGAAAGTGGGCAAGAGGGAGGCTGCTTGTGAATTTTTACCATTGCTTCTGGAATGATTGGGAAGAATAAGAGCTCATTCTTTGTTGAACAGGAAGGTGAGTTTTGGTGTTATGTCAGCAAAAAGAAATAGGTTGAATAAAAGATTTTGACGAGTTGGGTGTCCTATATTCTTAAAAGAGTTCTTAATGACATTGATAAATGCAGATACTATAGAATTTTGCAGAAAGACATCCCATCGTTATTTTCAAGTTCTGTTGCTGCTGCTGGGCTGGTTTCAGTAGACTGTACAGATTGACACAGAGCTGTTTGGGTGTGTGTCCTGAGCTGGGTTGTGGGAGAATTTACAGAGTGACAGCCTCTGGTTCAGGTGTGTCCAGCTCTTTGTGGGTGCTGCTCACTGTGTAGTGATGAACTAGGGCAGCTGAGTCACACAGAGAACCTGCCAAGCTGCAGGTCAGCTTCAGAGTCCTGTCATATGTTCATCCCTGTTCATCTCCAGTCCTCAGAAGTACGAACTGACAGTTGGCAAAAGCTTCTTGTATATACAAATTGGGTTTAGATGTAGTAAAAAGCTAGATCTTGCTACATAAAAAGAAGCCAAGCAACTTTTTCCATGGAAAAATACAGTTAAGGCTTTGCATACTGTTGTTTCTTCAGTTAGTAATTCTGAGAAGAAGATGAATGAACATTCTGGATCTGTATTAACTCAGTGTAGTGGGTGACTTGTCCAACTGGTGGTCGAGCATGTTTGCCACAGACATCAAATTTGGAAGGGTATCCAGTAAGGACAGGTTTGGGGCTTTTCTCAAAGCCTGGTGCTGGTTTAGGTTGAGTATTAGGAAAGGGTTCTCCTCCCAGAGAGTGACTGAGTACTGGAATAGACTTCCCAGTGAGCAGCATGGAGGGTGCATGCAAAGAACTCTTCTTCCCAAGTGGCCTTGGCATACTGTGTGGAATAAAGCTGCTCCAGGGATAAAATAAGATACAGTGTTGATATCTTGCTATGTCACTTTGAGCGTATTGAAAACAAAGGTTGTAAGAGATACAATGTAGTCCTAGTCGCTGAAATGCTTCTTTCTGGCTAGTCCTGTCTGTAAGTTTTTGCGGGGTTTTGAAGTGTTTGTCCAAAGCTGTTGGTTTTCTTACCTACAGCTAATGAAACTTAGGAGTTTGTATTTCAGAAGCACTTCCCCTTGTTATGTTGTGACATGTGAAACTTCAGAGGTCTGAGCAGCCTGCATTTGAAGTGACCCACATGGTTCTGGAGCAGGGATGAAGATTCCACAAAAATTCCTATTTCTCCTGTTGAATTGAGCTCAACTTAACATCTTAATGTGGAATTTCATTCCACAGAGGTCAGTCAGCAATTGCACAGTTGTATTGTTTAAGTTTTCCAAAAAGGAATATGGAGGTGCTTTATATAGAGATTGAAGTTGGAAGGAGGTGTTAGTAGTGTTTTTTCTGAACGAAGGAATCTGAATGAAGTCCTGGTTTGCCTGAAAGTGAGCTGTTTATCTTCAGCTCAGCCCTTCTGCAAGTAAATATATTATGTACTTGTGGAGTGTTGTCATGTTTAAAGCTGGTAGAACTGATGAGATCTGCAGCTAGAAGCATGTTTTCTTGCAAATCACTGCCAAGTAATTGTTTGGGCCATCTTTATTTTTGTTTTAGTGCTCCACTTGAGTCAAAAATTAAGAAAACAAATCTAGGTAAGTTTAAAAAGCAGTAGTGGCCCATAGCAGCTTTCACTGCTGTTCAAATCTTGACAGCACTACCTTTAAAGCATTTTGCTTTATAGTCTTAAGGTTTTTCTCTGGTTTTCATCTCTGTGCTGTTGTAACTTTGAAAAGGATCATGATTGCATAAGACACATAAGGAATTAAGCTTTTAGGGCAAAATTTTCTGTGCCATTTTAGCATTTTTTTTTTTTTGAAATTACATACTTCACTGAAATCAGTGTCATGGGGGGAGGTTGTTTCAATTAGAATGAGCTTCATTTATTTTTCCTCCCAACTGCAGTGCTGGTGTCGTGTAGATGAGATGCACTTGCATCATCATTGTGCTTCCCAGTTAGGAAAGTCTCAGTAAAACTGGTAGGTTCCCATTGTGTTGTGATGAACTCTTGTTCATAAATACAGCTCTAAAATGTACTCTTACTGAAATTGCTGGCAGCAAGCCTGATCTTAAAGGTGTGCAATATGATAACACCTGCTTAAAGTCTATGGGGAACTCGATATCAAGCCTATGGTGGTAGTTTTCACACTTGTTCAGAGTGTTCTTGGTGTGATACTGTTGTGTCTTCTGGATTCTTCTGTAGCCTCACATTCAAGAGGTGCCTGGCATTTGGAAAGCAAGACCTTTATTTCAAGCTATATATAGAAGACAAAAATCTGCATTTTTGGGGGCCTAGTGATAAGTCCTTGTCACATTTCAGGCTTGTTTGGTTTTTTGTTCTTTATCAGTCAAGCTAAGTTCACTACATGTTTGTTCAATGTAACTTTAGATTTGTAATGCCTTACTATTGGCCTATTAAACATTGCAGAAAATTAAATTACTTGAGTTTTTTTTGTTGTTGTTGTTGTTTTTTTGTTTTTTTTTTTTTTTTTTTTTTTTTTTTTTTTTTTTTTTTTTTTTTTTGGTCTCACCCCAAAGTTTGTATGGAACATAAGGGTAGAAGCACTTGATAAGATGTAAAGGCCCTGAGATCTACAACTCCAAAATTTAGATTGTTCATTGTAGTGAACACCTTCAGAATGTATTTAGTGATCATAGCTCCTGTGCACCAGTGTTTTAGTTTTTGTGCTATGGTGTGTTATGAAAATGACTGAAACTGGTATGCAAACCAAGAGAAGGGTGAAGGGGAATGTTCTTATTTTTAGTTTCTATTTTATTTTTAGTTTGCCTAAAGCTTTGCTTGAAAGTAGAGCATTGTTTCCCGTTACAGAAGGCGATCTGAACTGCTTTGAAGTAGTCTGCTGCACAGAATGTTATTTCCAGTACTTTCCTGGAAAGCTGCTGTAAATAAGGTGTGTGGTAAACAAGCAATGGTTAAGATTTTAACTAATGACTCTGAGTGAGTGCTTGGATTCTTGTGTTTTGTTCAGTAATACTGCTCAGTGCCTCTCAACAGCTGGAATGTTCTTCCTTAATAATCTTCTTTTGTAATAGGTGGTACCTTTGGGCAATGCAGTATTTTCTTGGGGTGGAAAGGGGGTTGTCCAATCCAGAGCAAGATAGCCCAGTGTTTTGAAATGCTGGTTTTCTAGGAAACAGTGCACTCACTTGTAGATGTAACATGATTCAACCATTTGCAGTTTGTATGACATGCTGCTTTTATCCAAAACTTAGTTATAGCTTTTTTTCCTTCTTCTCTCCATGTTCCATTTTGCCTGAAAGGCTCTGACTCATGGAGATTTTTGGTTATGTACTCTTTCTAAGGTGTCTGTTAGTTTAATTGTGAAAATTGCTTTTGTACTTGGTGTGTGTAATCGAATTTCTGTGGTAGCATGCTGAGATGCCTTCTATGTGAGAAATAGTTTTGATGTGAAGAAAACAGTTATAGGTCACAGGATAGCTGAGTCTTAAAGTATGTTTGTAGCAGCTGTTGTGGTGAAAGAAGAAGATGCAGTTGTGCAAAACATTTTTATTTTGAAGATAGTAAGACATTATTATTTTTGAAAACTTATAACTTTTTTTTCTTTACAGCTTGTCTGCAAAGAACATGATCTCTTTCTTCCTCTGTGTATTGGGTTTTTTTGGCAGGAGAGGGTGCTCATTGTGTTTTAAGTGTCCTTGTCAGTATTTTCTACTATTACTTATTCATTATAGCAGCATGGAGAGCTTAGTAACTGTTTCATGGTTGAAAAATTGCAACATGCCTTTATTTCCTTTCATCCCAAGAGCTGGAAGATTAGGCAGAGGAATCAGTGTGTGAATGAATGGCTCCTGCAATACAGTGTTTCCACTGGATTGTAGTTAAATTGTTGCAGCTTCCAGCTGCTGGTGGAACGCATAATGGTTTGGGTTGGAAGGGACCTCTGGAGGTCATGTAGTCCAGCTGAACCTAGGGCAGGCTGCATGTGTTTGTGTCTGGGTGGGCTTCTACAGAAAAGGACACTCCAGAGCCTCTCTGGGCAGCACTTCTGGATAGTGAGCCCACTGTTCCTAGGTCACCCCAGGATACCACTGACCTTCTTGGCCAGAGGGGCACACACTGCTGGCTTGCATGGAACTTCTGCCTTGGAACTCCCAGGTCCTTCTCCACAGAGCTGATTTCCAGCAGGTCAGCCCCCAGCCTGAACTGGTGTGTGGGATTATTCCTCACCAGCTGTAGAACCCTGTACTTACTCTTGATGAATTTCATTAGGTTCCTCTCTGTCCAAGTCTCACTGAATTGTAGCACAACCTCTTGATGTATTAGCCACGCCTCCCAGTTTTGAATCGTCCACACACTTGCTGAGGATGCACTCTGTCCCTTCATCCAGGTCATCTAACAAGTTCAGCAGGACCAGACCCAGTACTGACCCCCTGGAAAGCACTGCTGGCTACAGGCCTCAACCAGGCTCTGCTCCAGATCACAACCCTCGGTTTGCTCCTTCTGACAACTTGAGTTTAAAACCCTCCTCACCATCCAGACAAGCCTGTGAAGGAAGATCTTTTTCCTTTCTGTCAGATGGACCCCTGGTCCCTCACAGACCAGGTTTCTCCAAGCGAGCCCCATGGTCTGAGCACCCCAACCCCTGCTGGTGGCAAAGGGAACAGATGGGGCTGCCTTATCTCCAGCCTCTTTCCTGGTGTGGTGGGTGTTTCCTCTTCAGTCTGCGGAGCAGCACAGCCATCTGGCAAGGGCACCTCAGCCTTTGGGAGAAGTCTCTTCCTCCTTGCAGTCCTTGCCATTGCAAGCCTCCATTCTTCAGCATTATTTCCCCTGTCCCTTCTGGATGTGCTGGTGTGGGACTTTTTGGCTCTTTGGCTGCAGACTGTGAGTCTCCTGCAGCCTGTGCTTGGAACCAGCCATCCAACTCTTTCCTACCACCTGCTGCAGGAGATCCAGCACCTGGGCACACCTTTTGCAGACAGATCTGCTGCCTGTCCCTGTGCCTGCAGAAAGGTCTAGGCGCTGGCACTTGAGGCCTGGGCATTTCAAATTGCCTAATCTCTAAGTATTAAGCCCCCCCAAAAATCAGATTTCTTCAGCTCAGCAGCCTTCAAGAGTTTACATACCTGCCAGTATTGAAGAGACCAGATAAGCAGAAGCTGAAAAATTTCAAAAGCCTTTAAGCAACTAAAATGTGGTTGACAGCATCTCATGCTTCTCACTTAAATCATCAAGGATCCATTTTGTAATTCCCCTTCTTCCTCCTGCTCTTGCCTTTGTTCTAATGTATGGACTTAGGAATGAAATACATTGTGTTTTTAAACCTTTCCTAGTAAGGTTTAAATATGCCGGTTTTATGAATGTAACAGTGTAATGTGGGACTTTTGAATTTTAAAATCCTCACGTGTGAGCCATAACCTGCTGGCCATCCTCTGCTGCGCCTTGGTTGGAAAGAGAAGAAATGGTATTGGTACATTTTTGTCTCAGCAATGGAAATTCCAAATGCTATCCCTTTTGTACTGACTAACTGTTGATCCTGATTCTTTTGTGTTCATTTGGATTAGAGTCCGCTATACTTGCAGTGAACAATTCCTTGTTAGGTTGTCCACTCTTACTTTTCTGCCATTCATCTGACTCGAGCTTTCAGCCTCATTCTCCCCTTTCTTGAGTGCAGGCTTCATTGTTCTTCTTCATACTTCTTTTTAAGGGTTTTTGCACAATTTAAGCTCAAAAGCTGAAAACGTTTGCTCTTGCTGGCTCTTAGGAATGCTCCTGTTAAGTGTATCTGTCCCAGCTCTAAAGAACTACAAACAGATACTGCTGTATCTGGCGATGATACTTAGTTTCACTTTGCATTTTCTTGCTGGTCCCAAGAGAATCCCTGCTGCTTCAGAAGTACCTTATATGTGTTGCATTTATGAGGCTTTTGATTTTAGATGGTGTGGGTTTGTTTTGTACTTCAAGAGGTATTCATACAAAAGCTGTTACTGATTTGATTTCCTTATTTTCTGGTGAAAGTGACACTTGAGAATCTGGTTAAAAAATGAGCATTGCCAATGGCTCAAGGCAGGTCTGGCAGTGTTCCTAGATCTGTCAGGTTATACCAGAGTGTTCCCATGGCTGAGCACCACCAGGGCAGTGCTGTGCACTGGGAAGGGAATGGGAAGGGGATTGCTAAAGCAGCCACAAATGGTGATGAGTGCCTTGGCCCTTTGCTTTGTTGTCATGGCCTTGCTAACGTGCATCACCTTCCCAGGAATTTGTGTAGAATCTGAATTTATAAACATGTCTTTTGCTTGCAGTACATTGCCTTGCTGATGGTTTTGTAACATGTCCCCCTACTCAAACTGCTCATGGTTGGAGGCTGGAAGGTTGGATGTTCTTAGTGAAATGGAGACGTTTCTGCATGTAATAAAATGCAGTTACTGTATAGTACGAGCATTGTTATGTCTTGCATTTTGTTTACTTCTTTGTAGATCACTGTGTTTTATTATATTGGGGTTTTTATTTTCTTGTTTACTGTGGCTGTTCTGGTATTATATCAACAGAGATGTTGGTATTATTGATCTCAATACTTTTAACAGAGTTTCTTAGAGATTTTGCAGTGACATGCTAGTGACGGAGAAAAAAGATCAAAACTCACAGATACCTGTCAGACACCATTCTGTATTTTTGCCAACAATCCTGACCTTTACCCTCTTCCTTACAAATTGTCTTTATCCTTTACACCATCATATATATCTTGTTGGTGGTGAATATCAAGAATAGGGATCTGTTTTATGAGTCAGATGGTCACAGGTGGTTTGCTCAAGCTGAGAGTTTGTTTCTCCCCTCCTTCTTACTGCGCCTAGCACTTCTCAAAGTTTTTGGTCCAAGGCTGTGCTGACAATATGCTTTAATCCCTAACTTTTTTGTGTATCACTGGTTTGGCATCCTGAGCTAGCTATGTTTCCAAATCTTTAGTATGTGATTTTTTTTTTTTTTGGTGAACTTTATTTAATTGTATGGCCCTTATTTTTAGGCAAAATTATCTGTTTAGTAATCTGAACCGAGAATATTTGTTGGGTTTCCCAGCCTGAAGCTTGAACACTTGCTTGGTCCAGATCGTTTTTTTCCTTCGTGTTTTGAGTCAACACTTAGTGATGCATCTTGTCAAGGGGTTGTAGTTAGAGCTTGTGCATTATTCAGTACTCAAAGCATAACTGCTGAAGTGAAGGAAACTTTCAAGGGTTTAAATAGTTAAAACTATTCTGTACCCTTTCTTGACAATCTCAAGGCTGTTAGGATCTTAAAAGAGGTTTGGCATGCTTTTACTGTTGGTAATCGCTTTAGTAGAAGAGCTGGAAAAATAGAAACAGTATAAAAGCATTAGTAAAAAATAAACAGCTGAACTGTTGAGAAATCCTGGCTAGATATCAAGAAGAAAAAATCTGCAGAGATGTTGAATTTGCCTTTGACAGCAACCTCTGGTATAGCCAGCATGAGATTTTCCTTGTTGCCTTTCATGTTTCTATTTCAGTCCTGTCCAATAGGCAGTGAAGAAATTGAACAAGTGGGTTGTGTTATGGTTCTTTTTTGCTGTTGTTGAGCACACTAGCTGAATACTTTAATGGAAACTAAGTTTAAAATGACCTGATAACTGTAAAATCTTCCAATGTAATTGCCATAAGATGTTAATCCAGTAATTATGAGTAATGTTTCTTTCTTTTTCACTTCTCAGTTTGTAATTCCAGACTTGGTGTGATGTATTTCTTTTTCTTCTGCATTCTGACTTGCAGTGGTTGGTTGGGACTCAAAATGTTTGAAAGCTTGACTCCATGTATTTTAATCTAAGTATTCTTTGAACTAGATATAGGTATTTAATGGCTCTTGCTGCTTTGTAACATAACCAAATGGCAAGGATAAAGAATGCAAATAACTGAGGAATTATAAAACTACTTAGATGTATTTAAGCATTTTATGTCATATTGATAAGAGACACTAAGAGTGGCCTTTCTTCTTGAGAAAAATGTACAAATGCAAACCAAAAGCAAGTTATTTAAAACGATTTCTAATTACAAAGTGAGGTGGTTTCCTCACTGTCTGATTTAGATTATTCTCTCCTTTTCAAACCAGGAGGCAGTAATTTCATGGATTGTGCTTGACACTAGGAGTCTAACTTCTGGATCCAAGCCTTGTGTGCATATCAGTATAGAACAGGATGGTGCTTTGGTTTGAGGTTTAGGGGTTTTGTGTCTGAAGTAGTTTGAAGTTGTACAATCTGAGTCGCAAGCCTTTGCAAGTTGCTGAGGTGACAGACAAGTGACACAGCTCAGAAGACCTAGCGGCCTTAACATATGCTGTCTTCAAGAACAGTCTACTTTTACTATTCCTATTTTTGAGTAGTCATCTACGCAGTTAACCTCTTTGACTTTAAGGCAGCAATGTGATACTATTACTAAAGTGTCCCTAGGAGCTGGCTGTTTTGTCTAGGGCTGGCATTACTGTGGGAGAAATGCTTTCCAAAGGAGGTATTTCTGGCTGTGACATCAGATAACTTTGTGTCTTTAAATGCCTGCCAATAAGTGAGCTGTGAGATTGACTGTCAGTGGAGTTCTTTCAGAGCTCAGGCTTCTTGAGTGTCAGGGCAGTTTGATCTGGCACTCAGAGGTGAGGGGGATCAGAGTGGCACCCTTGGCAATCAGGGAGGCCAGGACTGCTCCAGCATAGCCTCTGGAGCTTGGCATGGAGACTGTAAGTCTAGCAGGGCTTTTTTCCTCAGTCCTTCCACCTTGTGGGTGAAATGCAGCTGTTCTGTAGTTAGCTGCTGTACAAAATGGGCCCACAATGACTCCAGAGGAAACAGTGTCACCTCAGCATTTGGTCAGTGTTTTTACTGGCACGGTTCCTTGTGAATTAGTATTAAAACTCAGCTCTGCTTTTCCTAGCTAGTAGGAAACAGAGTTTGCAAGGATTTTGTCCCCTTGAGCTTATAATTAGTACTGAGGGGGATGTAGGCGGACCCACGTGGTGTGCTTACCCATCCACTGCCCAAGTGTGCTCATGGGGTCAGCAAGTGCAGAAAATGCCTTATTAAGCTGATCTCTTTTCAGACTCTTGACAGTGATACAGCTTTAGGGGAATGGTACAATGTGAACATTTCCAGCAATGTCTGTAAGGTTTCTCAAGTGGAAGTGACTCTGGCTTTGAATCTTGCTGCAGGGGGTTGTTTAATATATAATATGGGTACTCCTAAAAGAAATCCGTTCTTTTTCATACAGTGTGTTATTTGTTTTATGTTTAGGACACTTTTCAAATTAATAATGAATTTGTATGTTATACTTTCTGGTGTGTATTGAGGTAAAAAAATTCCTGAGCTCTTCTTTTCATAACCAGCATCAAGAGATTATCTCTTCATCTTCTGAGTGGCAGGGCTTTGGCTTGATCCTGTGGTAGGTGATTGAGCTTTTGGGGTTGTTCAAGTCCATCACTAAGCAGTAATTTGTTTTTCTGAGATTTCCAAAATGAAAATTTGGCAAGAATGTTACATCTGGTATGGATAACAAGTTTCTTGGCAAGATAACCTGCTAATCAATGTTGACATGTATGAGAAGACATCATCATCTATTAGATTTTTTTAAAGCTATTTAACTCTTTATACTTGAGTGAGTATAAATGTCTGTGCCCGTATTTTCGGGGGGAAACACTGCTTCTTTGTGAACTGTGTTGGGAAGAGTGGACTGGTAATCCCTTCATTTGACTTCAGTGAATGACAGGGTAAAGATTTGATGTAAGTTATGACTGAGAGTAAACTCAGCTTAGTAATTAAGAGAGTAAATTAACCTAACATTTTGATAACAGGATCTTTTTCCCCATGATATCCCTCCTGTGCATGCACAATACTTTAAGTCTCAAAAAGTCTACTATGTTTTATTCTTTGGTAATGTTATTCATAAAGCTTTGAAAATATGTGTTTTCTGGAAGCCAATAACTTTTTAAAATATTGCAGTACCTGCTCCAGCCATCACTGCCACAGCTACAAAAATGGAGGTGGTTTCAGCAGAAGTCAACAGCTTGCTCCCTGAGGAGATCATGGACACCGGCATAACTCTGGTGGAAGACGACAGCATCGAGGCCGTGATCGTGTCTTCACCCATGGCAGAGTCTATTCCCATGGAAACAGAACTGGAAGAAATAGTGAACATAAGCTCCACCAGCGACTCCTCAGCCACATCTACAGCCACAGTCACCACGGAGTCGGCTCCTGCGCCCGGCAGCCACTCAGGGGATGCAGCACTGACCACCACAGCCCCAAGCCCTGATGTGAACGCAGCTGGAAAGCCTGCCTTTCCAGGTGGCCTCCATAAACTTGGTGCTCAGACCCCTGTCACTATCTCAGCTAATCAGATTATTCTGAACAAGGCCACTGATATTAAAATCGGCGGTCAGAATATTAAACCGGAAGGGCAAAAGCTGATTGTAACAACTTTGGGCAAGTCTGGGCAGCCTATCGTTTTAGCATTACCCCACAGCCAGCTCCCGCAGTCGCAGAAGGCCGTGTCCCAGGCCCAGGGTGGAGACTCCAAGGTCCAAGGCCAGCAGATCAAAGTTGTCATTGGAGGTCGGTCGGAAGTGAAACCTGTTGTGGGTGTCTCAGCTTTGACGCAGGGGAGTCAGCTGATAAACACCGCGGCCCAGCCCTCTGTCTTGCAGTCCCAGCAAGTAAAAACAGTACAGGTAAAATGAGTTATGCTGATGAAACGTCTTAAAACCGGTTCTGTTGCTGCAATTGTTGGCTGTTGTTTCCTGCACTGGTTGACACACTGTTGCTTTCAGCCTTTGCACTTATTCTTTGTATTAAAAAATACAGTGCTGCTCTTAGCCCATGCTTTCATCTGTGAATGCGTTTGCCATTTTATGCTGTTTGCCTCTAACTACTGTCTAGAAACTTAGGGTTTGCCTCAGAGAAAGTGAACTATTCAGCAAATTGAAGACGATTTTCTCATTATTTTCATTTTATAAAAATAAATTCTACACACTTTCAGGAAGACTGAATTCGGCTCTATTGTTCTTTATGGAAAGTATACACTCCTTTATGGAAGAGTAGCTTCTCCCTGTTACATTCAGTTTGTTTAAATAAACTCTCTGAAAAGCCTGTAGCATCTGAAAAAGAACAGAAAGGTGCATCTTGTCCGCCTCAGAGCTGGTTAAGCTTGTTAGTAGTCTGTGATGGACTAGACACTGTCATAAACTGAACATTCAGGGTTTTGTTCCCAGTCTCTGGCATGGATCTTGAGATATTTGAAACCACAGAGAATCTGCTTGGATCTGAAAATGTGTTGAAAAGACTTGGGTTATGACCCAAAGGGTCTGATTCTCATCTCCTATGTGGCACAACTAAATGTGAATGACTTTGTTCTATTGGTAGTGAGACAGAAATAAGACCTCTTAAAGTGAAGGACAGGTAGAACTCAATGCAGGTTATGATGGAAAAATATTTATTTTACTGTCTAAATGAAATGAGAAATTAAACTCTTAAGTATACTGTTAAAAATCATCTGCTGCACATAAAAAAGACCAAGTTTAAAGAATTTTATTAGCCAAATGTTCCTTGGTTAGTATTTGGTGACAGGTGAATAAGATCAATTATGAATATTTTCTCTATAGTTCTCAGTGATTCCTGTACCAATTTCTACTTTCTCCTTTTTTGTTGCTACATCCTACCTGGAAACATATTTAATAATGGGCATTTGAAATATAGATGATTGTCACTGTAGTTTTCAAGAAAGTCTCTGCTTTTTAGTCATCATAGGAACATTTAAGAGTGGATCAGTTCCTGTTACTTGGCTTCATTATTCACTGCTAAATGACAGATACAGGAAACTGAAGAGAAGGATTTAGCTGTGGTTTTTCCTTGCATGAGATGGTTTGTGCTGTCAGTGACTGAAATCAGTGACTTTGCCGTGGACCTCTGAAATTTGCCACTGGGAATTCTACACATTCCTTAGCAGAAGCTCTTACTAGTGGACACGTATCTGTTTTTAAATCTAGTTAACTGCAGTTTGGGTAAATTTGTTTCGTTGTGGTTTCTTTTTGTGAAGCCATTGGTTCCCTTTGCACAACAAGATTGAATTGTTAGCGATTGACATTCCTTTTCTCCCATAAGAAGAGGATGGAATAGAAATGAAAAGCAAGAAGACAGGGTTAGCACCCAATATTGCAGGGGAAATTATTGTGTTAGCACTTTGCAGACAGTGCTTTTCACTGTAGAAATTTTCTGAAGTATGAGAGTGATATATGAGGCTGGGTGAGAGATTCTATCTCTACTCTACCCTGAATGACAGGGGAGATAACCCACACCTTGAGTCTCTGTCTTAGAAAATGAAGTGATTCATTTATCCCATCACCCTGAAGGAGCCCCTTAAGCTTTCAGTGAGTGGGAAAGGAGGCTGTCAATGCCTGCCTGACTCCACGTGGGTCTTGTGTAACTATCTCTTGTGGCTTTATGAACCAGGTATTTCAGATGGAGGGTAGCAAAGACTGACTTGGTGCTGAAAATGAACTGGTACAGATTAGATGACAAAGAGCTCTTATCAGTTCTTGTGGTCACTCTCATAGGGGCTCTGCTATCATTAAAGAAACTCAATTGCCTTAACATCTAATCTAATCTAATCTTGTTATCTAATTGTCATACTTGAAGTCTCAGCACCTGAGGCGAAATTGGTAGAGTTCAGCAAAATGTTTCTTGGAATTTGACTCCTTCTCTGATTATTGTTCTAGATGTGTGAGACTGTGAGATGTTAAATGTGGCAAGGCCTTTGGCCTCATCTATATCCAGAGGTTAATTACTGTCCTTAGAAGCTTGTCCTGATTTAGTTGAAACTAGTGCCATGAATGTGTGGGAAGGAACTGCTGGGCAAGTATGTCTGCTTTCAGCCTGTGGCTCCTGCCTGCCTACAGCCTTAAAAGTGGTGCTGTGCCTCCTGCTCTACTACTTTAGTCCAGGTTCATTAAGCAGGAGTTTGGCCTTGCACGTGACAGAACCAGGTGTCCAGACACATCACCGTGGCTGCCATTAAGTGTGACTTGCGCTTGTTTTTTGTGGTAACTGGCTCTGGTTTTAACAGTGTCCATAGCATTATTGCTGTCATGGCAAGGCAGCTGCTAAGCCATCACTGTGGCTTTATTTCATCATTGAAAAGGGATCTTGTGCACTCAGTAACCTCGAACTCCCATTCGGAATGGTCAGTTTCTTCATCTCTGAAGGTTAGGTGTTCTTTCCTATTTCTAGAGTCCCTGATTTTTCATACTATGCCAAATATAAATTGCATAGAAAGTGGGTACATGGACAAGCTCCCAAGAGGTCATCTAGGGAGTGGATTTATAGTGTATTAGCTCCTTTGTCATTGCTGACTATGGATATCCAGCAGTAAATGTGAGATATGAGTGTGCCTATTTCTGCATGATGGAACAGAGTCTAAAAACAAAGTCCAGCTGTATAAACTTGCTAGTTCATCTTTAGTGGAGAGTGTTTAGGAAGACATAACTTGACCCTTGAAGTCAGGTTGCCTTCAAGTAAGTCTCTTGACTTCTATAGGGGAAAGAAGGTTGTTGTGTGCTCCTAAAAGTAATAACATTCTTATGGAAGAGCTTGTTGCTCCAAGGAATATATTTGCAGTTTAACTTAAAGCAACTTGCAGAAGGCATGCTTAGCTTACATAGGCAGGGGGATAATGTTAAGCTCCTTGTGATCAGTACAGGCAATGGCAGAATGCTCCAGAGAACTTGTCCATTCTGAAGTATCCAAGGGGCATCTTGATTTCCTCTGGCTTCTCCAGTTTTTACTGAAATGGGCAGTGAGTTTCCCAGTGGTGCCAAGAAACTTCTCCCTGGTGGCTGGAGTTATCCAGTGTCATAAACCTCAGAAAGGCTTGCTTGGCAGCAGGTAGGGGCAGAAGTGCTGTTCCTCATTTATAACCAACCACATTTGTCTTGGTGTTTGTAACGTCCTGAGGGGATTTACTTGTTTGTTAGACCTCCCTCTTTGTAGACAAACAGTTCACCTAAAAAGCAGAGGGAAATTTATTTGAGGAGGATATTGCAGGTCAACTGTGAGGGAAGCAGGGCTACTTGTGTTGACCTGTTATTTGGGAATTTTTTTTTTCTAAAATACTTTGTGTTAATGGTTGGTAGTATTTTACACACATTTGTGTAAGTCATTTAAGCACATGTATTGACTGTTACTGGGAAACAGCTGCTGTTATCCAGAGCTGGCTGTTCCTGCTGAACGTTCATCATGGCCTGAGCCAGACTTTGCTCTCACTTCAGATAAAAAGCAGTAGCAGTTGAGTTGCAATAATACCTTATGGCAAGGTAAGATTAATTTAAGCAGAGCAAAAATCTCAAATCGAGCAGATGAAATGTGTGGAATTGATCAGAAATTAAAGCATGTCCAAGCTTGAAAAAAATTATTGATAAAATGCCTACTCATCTATCAGCTGTATATGTGCTATAGTAATTGAATCCTTAGAATTTAAAAATGGGTTTGAGTTAAATTTGTGAACAGGGCTGTGAATGACGCTTCCTTCTTCAAACAAATCATGTTTCAAAGTTTTAGTTAATATATCTCCAAAAAGAACAGGTTTATTTCTCCTCTGTTTCATTTTAAAGCCTTGGCAGTTGTATATCACACAAAAAGCACCTGCTATGCCTGAGGAGCAGCATGTTTGTTCTGATGGAGCTTTCCTCTGAGGAGCACTTGTAGTGTAACTGTGGAGTAGCACGTGGCTTCCTTTAAACGAGGAATCCATTCTCTGGTAGTGCCTGGTGTCAGAGCTGCTCCTTGCTGGCTTCCCTGGCTGGGTGTAGCTCAGACATACAGGTGTGCCCTTGGCTTTCCACAGCAGTCTGGAGGGCTCCAGGGCCATAGCAGAGGGGAGCTCCAGCTTCCCTGCCTGTGCCATGACTGCTGCTGGGAGCTGGGGCAGCCTCACATGTGCTTTTTGTGGAGCCGCTGAGGAATTTATGTGCCATTGAATACTTTGAATGTTTTTGCCTTACGTGATTGCAAAAAAGGTTTTCGGGCAACAAATTTTATAGATAGGGTTTTGTGTAGGAAACCATAACTTGCAGCCTACTCAGTTGCTTCATTTGAGCATTTGTAGCTTTCTCAGGCTGTCGAAAGTAACTGTCAGCTGTGTATCTTTGCACGTCAGGCAGATTTCTGATTTAGCTGCTTGAGTAATGAAGGTGGCTCTGTGCCCTTGAGAGGTGGCTCCCCACGTGGATGTTCATGTTGTGCCTCTCTGATATTGCTGGAGTTGATGGCTGGTGCCCAGGGGACATGCCAGAGGGTGTGTGGTGGAGGAGAGGCAGGATGTGCCTGACGTATGGGCTGGGCAGGTGTAAGGGCTTCAGTAAAGCCTTCCAGTGTGCTCACATAGACTCTGGCCACATCCACAGGCAGCCTCTGCAGTCAGCAGGTTGAAAGTCTTTGGAAAAAGTCAACTCTAAATTGAACTATTCACTAGCTGGGTGCCAGTGTGTAAAAGCTGTTGGAATAATTGCATCTGATAGCTAACTTCTCTCAGTGTGGAAAAGGGGAAAAGTCTTCTTTAAAACTTGTCAGACTATATACTCCTGCTTACAAAGATTTCTAGCTGAAGTGATCTGTCGTTGAATTGCTGTACACATTCTTGGTCCAGCTGTGTTTCAGGAGACTGGATTACAATATGAAAATAGATCCCCTTGTACCTGGACGTAGCCAAGTGATTTGTTCCTAGCTAGTGAGTACTCAAAACTTTCAGGCACTGATGATATGTGTCCTTTGGGGGAACTGTTACAGAAAGCATTTTCCCCATTTTCAAAACAAGTGTGCTGCTATGTCAAAATGGTCAAGAGATGTTTCAGAGTAGTAGTGGTCATATTTAAATCACTGGGCACAAGTTTCGTCCTGGTTGGCTGAAAAAGAAGTGACTTCATTTAAAGCTTCACATACTGAGAGTTGTGCATTTAGTTTTAACATTTTTACGTAGACCACAACACACAGGAAATAATTTCAGCATCTTGAAGATGAGATGTTTGCACAGAGAACTATCTTCTGAAAAAGCTGAGAGGGATTTGGCTATCCTACTTTGGTAGCTGGCGTTCTGAAGTGTCAAGGATAATCTCCTAGTTCTTTCCATAAGGAGAAATGCAGACAAAATGCAAGACATGCAGTTATTCTTCTAATTATGTGTGCAAGTATTGCCCTTTCTATTTTTTAATGTAATTAACAATACAATAATTTAGATCCAAAATGCTCAAGTTACTTTAGATCTTTTTTCCTCCATCTTTTAGATTGCGAAGAAGACTCGAACCCCAACTTCTGGCCCGGTGATCACCAAGCTGATATTTGCAAAACCAATCAATAGCAAAGCTGTTACAGGGCAGACCACTCAAGTGTCACCAGTCATTGCAGGTTGTACTACTTTGACTTGTTTTGCTTTACCATTTTTAAAGGCTTTTCAAAGAAATGGTAATTGTAGAAATTCTTCTGTCTCAACAATTTTACAGTTGTTTCTGTCAAAGTACCTCAAGCAATTGAGAAAGAAAAAAAAAAAAAAAAAAAAGGAAGACTTTTTGGTTAGAAGCAGATAAATGCAGTTGTTGGTACCTTTATACTTAGCTCATTTAGAATAATCCTGGTAATTGCAGAGTTGCTTTTACTGCAAGGTACTTTTACTTCATGGATTTTTGGGAGGAGAAAAAAAAATACCTCAGAGCCACAGAAGAGATTACTTGATGAACAGAAAGTATTTATAGAAACATTATATAAATATACCAGGGGAAAGGGAGACACATGCTTTTGTATTACTTTAATCTGCTTAGAGTTGGACTTAAATACAATATGTGCAAGTAACAGAAAAAAATGTCTGAATGAAGAAAGTGAATAAAGCTGTGTTTGTTTTTATTAAGTTGGTGACCCACTTTAAAAATAACCATTACAGAAGTGTCTAAGAAAGGCAAATAACAAATTATCTTTCTCCTTGGAAAACAACTCTGCATATCCTTATTAGAAAAAAAAAAATCAGCTGACCACAGAACAACAGCAAAACCACCATCAAGATTAAAGAAAAAAGTGTTATGTCTTGTTCATAATGGCAGTATATCTGCTGCTAAACATCTTAGACATCTCATTATTCTGAAAATGACAAATGTAGGAAGCTGGAGTTGTCTTTAGAACTTTGAAGGGTGTCTTTAACTGCTTACAGATTTATCAGCCTAAATAGGCCTAAAAATCTTTTCCTCATTTTAAAGAAATTTGTTGAGTCTTTACACGCCTGGGACTTGAGCTGGTTTTAAAAAGGATGCAACTGTCTCCTGTATTCAAAACACTGAGAGATGCCAGTGAATGACCCACAGCTGGAACATAATCTTTTTCTGCAGGCAGCCTGACATGTGTTTCAGATGTCAGAGGCATTCCCCACCCCACTCCCCAGTTTGTCCCCTTACCATATATATAGACCTGTAACAAGATTGCTGTGCTTATGAAAACTTAAGTTGTTTGTGTGTTAAAAAAACAATCCAAACAAACAACCCATCCCAAAATCATTAGAAATTACTTGCAGTTTTAAACTCAATATTTTGAAAAACCACCTGTGCCTGAGCCTGTGAGAGAAGCATCACTGGGAGGTAAATTTGCTTCACTAATTGAGAGGAAAATCTTTAAATATTGTTTTTCCCCTCACCATCCCAAACAGCCAGCACAGCTTGCCGGCTTTGAGATGCTGGCATCACTTTAGGGAAGGTGTGACATTTGTGGTTTGTGTTTTGACTTTCAGATTCATGAAAACATGCATACATAAATATTTTTAATTGCCTGGAAATTCCTGAAAGCTGAGGTGGAAGTGGTAAACTTGAAAGACTTGTCAATATAAGCAGCCAGATTCTGTTTAGGAAGCTGATGCCAAGGGGTACAGAGGAAATGTAGTGAGAAGGGGAAAACTGTCACCAAGAAAATAACTCAAAGGATTGAAACTTCTAGATGGTGAAATTCCCCACAGACTGACATTCTTCAGGCTGCGTGTGGCTTCAGCAGCTGCTGGCAACTATCTGTGCTGTTAGACTGCACAGAAGTGATTATTTTAGAGCACACAGATTTCAGAGGAAATCAGATTTCCATGAGGATACTGCTTTTTCTTATTAGTTACAGTTGGCTTTATTTATTATGCCGCTAGTTGATTTTGGATGGAAAAGTTATTTGTTTGTTTGTTTCTTATTTTTATAAATGTAGTACAAGAGAATGGGTGACAGAAGCTATGACAGAAATGAGTCTGAACCAAAGTGGAGCAGAGGAAAGCTCAGTGGTCAAGCCCTCTTTGGAAAGAAACTTAGAAAGTATGGAAAAAAAAAATCTGTTTTCCATTCTGAGAGTTTGCAATATTCCTGAAACTGATGTCTGATGATTTGGAGCTGCTGTTTTTGATGTTTAATCTTCTTTGGCATTGTAAAAAGAGAGAGACTATATGACACACACATGAAAACATGGGTGGTAGTGTGACTAAAAACTGTTAGGCAGTGAAAGGAGCGACCATCAACAGAGAAAAGAAAAAAAACCCGAACCTCAGAGCTGATTGTAGACAGACCAAACACCTTTTTCTTGGTCACTGTAACACAGCTCGTTTTTGATGGCTGAGGTTTCAAAGGAAGTAGTCCTCCACAGATGCTCAGTTTCTCTGTACGTTGGCAGCAGCCCAGGCTTTCTTAGGAAACTGCCAGCTGGCTGGGTGTTTGTGCTGTGGTGCAGGTGTATTGGAGGGCTCTGCTCCTCAGGATGCTGTCCTGGCTGTCAAGAATAATCAGCTGAATGGCACAGAAAGCTCAGTGTGCATTTTGGCTCTTTTTTTTTTAAGCTCGAGCAAACTGTCTTTTTATTTGTTATAATAGCAATTATTTTCTTCTTTGTTCCTAAATCTGACTTTAAGAATGCCAATGTCCTTCCTGTCAGGTCCTGCACTCTCAGAAGTAGGGATAAATTGCACAAATGGTAGGGAAAACTTTGCTTTAAAAGTTGCTGTGACCAGGGATAACTGGAGCTGATGGTATCTTCATTGTTTATAGGTAGGGTTTTTTCACAGTCTGCTCCAGGGACACCACCAAAGACAATAACGATCTCTGAGAGCGGAGTCATTGGATCATCTTTGAGTACAACAACACAACAGACACCGAATAAAATAGCTATCTCACCACTCAAATCCCCCAATAAGGTAAGGACCTGTTCTGGCTGCAGCCTTCTATCCCTCCTGCACAGTGGTCTGAATGGAGCTCTCTGTGTCTTTGCTACAAGCTCTTTATTATCTCTCCAGAGATAATAAACATATCTCCAGAGTCCATGAAAACATCGCCAGAGTCTCCATTTTGCATCACAATGCTCTGTGGTAATGCCCTAATTTAGGTTTTTTCTCAACTGGCTCCCTTACTATGGTTTTAAGTAGATATGCATTACTGCATAGTTTCCCATTCCTGCCATTTTTCGCCATTCTCTAAGCATCGATTCTGAGAGCAGCTGTTCCCTCTTAGCCAAGCACTCAAACTATTTTTAATGCCTTCATAAAACGTCAACAGGCTGTTTAAGAGGAGACCTTGATAATATTAATAGGTCCACACTTCTTAACCATTGCCTGGTACTGCACAGGCAATTTAGTCTCCCCTCTGATCACTTCTAAGTAAATGAGATTTGCAGTGGTCCTTGACAAACACAGAGCTGGAGATTGGCACAGGTCAAGGTGACACTTGTGTTTTAGATTTGATAATTGTCTTGAGAAGAGGAATATTGCTAGAAAAGAGAGGTAGGGACACAAGATGCACAGTGCAGGCAAACTAAATATCATGTATAAAAAGCAAAGCATAAAGAATTCTTTCAGTTTGGCTGTGCTCTAGTGATGTAATGTTATACAGATGGAGTAAAAGACTTGTGTTTGACAATTATTAGTAAGAGAAGAAACATGAAAAGGAAGTTAGTTTTTATTCTAAAGTTACGGTTTTTTAACTAAGGGTGACTGTGAAAGGACTCTTTAGGGTTACACCTTGGATATACTGTAGATAAGTAATTGGAAGTATCTGATTTTTCTTAAAACATAAGGAAGTTTAGAACAAAAAGTAGAATACCAGCATTGGAAGGGATGTGGTTATATAGACTGTTCAAACACTGCACTCAGTAGAAATGTGGTCAGAAGACTGGATCTCTCTGGGAAACTGCAGTGTAGATTTCAAAGTACTGATGTTCTTCTACTTTGACTGAATCAGTGGTGTGAGGTGAGGATTTTCTTTTCTTTTGTTCAGCCTCTCTTTATAATTCCTATTTATGATAAAATAGTCATGGTACCAATTATAATGCTTTTATTTAGAAGATCCCTCTTGGCAATGCTCAGGCTTCAATGGGATAATTTCCTTTTAAAAACCCTGACAAAACAAATGAAAAAAAACCCCTCACTCCCACCCAGATGCTGTGCTGGGTTTCTGCAGGAGCCCTTTAGTGCTGGAAACCAGTGATGCCTCCAAGTTCCTTAGAGCTCTGTTTGCTGTTGTTACAGCTGGACTCAAGTGAACTGCGGTTAAATGCAGCGCCCTTGTTCCCAGAAAGAGCTCTGTTCTGGTGGAGAGCTGTACTGTCCTGAGGAGGGGAATGTATATGTACAGGGTCCTGTATCCTACACAGAGGTTTAAATTGCTTTTTGTTTTGCCAAGCAGCTAACAGTGGTGTCAGTGGCCTCCCAGCCTCCCAGCTCCCCCCAGAAGACGGTGGGCGTCCCACTGAATGTAGCGTTAGGACAGCAGATCCTCACAGTGCAGCAGTCAGCACCCTCCTCCCCTGGGAAGGCTATAGTCAACCACACAACCACCCAGGTACAGACTGACTTTCCTTTGTCTTCTGGTGTGTCTGTGTCATTGCTTGCTGGAAACTGGAGTGTTGGACCACAGGTTGGCAGCGGTCCATCCAGTGGTGTTCTTGGAATGGTGTTTGCTTAGGAACTGACAAAAGTATTGCCCTGAGGAGCGTGGACTTCTTCAGTTGAGAGGCGCAAACCATTGCAAGCAAATACAAGGGCATGCTGTTAGAGAGCAGCTTTCCAACCTGGAAAGCCCCACTTGGTGTGAATTCTTGTTTCTGTGTACTGAATCTCCCAAGTCACCTGAAGAACTCTGTGACACGAGGAGGCGTTCTTTGGGTGGTTCTCTCTCTTCTTCCAATGTTTCTATGCCACTGCCTAGGGCTGCTTTCCAGGTATTTTTGAGGTTTGCAGGAGTGGAGTTCATATTCCTGCTGTGGAGGTCTGGGCTGAGACTTAGAGAACCAGAAATTATTTATTTCTTATGTCTCATTTATAGAAAAATGGGGGTTTCCATAATAGCTTTTATAGTTTTCCATTAATTAATCGCAAGAGAAAACTGACCTTTTTATACAAATGACAGCTTTTACTGTTTTCCTCTTTTGTGGTGTTAGGTAAATATTTTTCTATCATATTATCTGTACTCTCGTTGTGGTAAACATGAAGGGATGTGTATGGGTCTAAATATATCCAGAGTATGGCTACAGGTGAGAGTGCACATGCATGAGACCAGAGACTCAGACAGATTTTCCCAGTCTTATCTTACTGATACAGGAGATAATTGGAAGGCTAATATGGGAATATGGACACCATAGAGATAGGAACTTTTTTACCCCAGGGAAAACTGTGTTTTGAAATAGTTGTCAAAAGGTTAAGTCTCTCTAATGCAAGCACCCTAAGTGAGGAAACGGAGATGTCTGTAGGAGTTCTGATGCAAAGCTATCACCTTGTGACACAACACAAGGGCTTCACCTGGTCTTCACTGGGCTAAAGAACATGCCTTCAGAAGAACTTTCCCTTGAATTTTACAATTTTCCCAGTTGGCCTTGGATAGCAACTACTCATTTCTGTGCTAGACTTGTTAAGGTTTCAGTGTTTAAAGAAAAATAAAAATCCCAAGAAAACAATTTGTGCACATTTTACTAGAAAAACCAGGGTCATCTTTTAGAAGACCAGCATTTTTTTCTAGTAAAATGTATGCAAACTGAGATTTCATTCGTGTAGTTGCTGAAAGGTGGGCAGCTGGGAAAATGTTCTCATAAGAATTCACATCATGCTGTCAACCAAATGTAATACTTGATGTCAAGGACAATATGCTTAATATCAATAGTAAAAGATACTGAGAATAAAAAGCTGAGTTCTAAAAAAAATTAAATGGAAGGAGAAGAAGGAAGAAATCAAGGTTTGAGGTTGAGCAAGTCTGGGAAAAGAGGCTGTTATCAAACCAGTAGACTTATGAATGTGTATAAATAAAATAAATTTTTCTTGTTATTAGTTTATAGTTTGAGAAAAGTTGGAAATACAAACTTTTGCAAATTCCAGGTATATTGATACTCTAGCTGTAAGGTAGCACAGGTCTGCTGAGCTCCCTTTCTTTCAGCATTTTGCCTTTTTTCTTGATGAATTTGTTTTGCTATTTCTCATTGTTCTTGCTTCTTTCATTTCTCAGCTTGTACTCTTTCTGATGTCCATCAGTTTATGGATTCTGTTCCCTTTTCCTCTCAAGGGTTTCACAGTGATTACTGTAGATTAATCACAATCTTAACAGGATGTGTCTGGACACACAGAGATAAATTATGATGCAGTCCAGCACAGACTGTTCAGCAACATGAGCAGTTTTTACCATGTGCTTCTACTAGCAGAAATATTTCTATGTTTGGTTGTTTGATTGTGGAAAACAAACCGAGCCATGTTCATGTAGTCACCTAAAATAGTTTTGGCAGATGTTGTATCTTGTGGACTGAGTCACCCTACTGATGTAAATACTAGTTTACTCTGGTGTTTGGTGTAGAGCATTGAAAATGGAACTGAGTTTACTCTGAGCTGTTGAGAGGCATCATCCCTTTGCACCTGTTCTACTTTTGAAAGCAAGAAGGGGGTAACTGTCTTCCCTCTCAAGAGTGCAAATATATGCTAGAGTTGCTCCCTAACAAATTGAGAAATAAACATGCTGATGTTCTTTCGACCTTTGTACAAGTAACTTCATGCTGTCTGTGTTGGCTTAACAGGCTGTGAAATCAGCAGTGCAGACCATTACTGTAGGAGGAGTGGGTACATCTCAATTTAAGACAATTATTCCCTTGGCAACTGCACCCAATGTTCAGCAGATTCAGGTACCTGGAAGCAAGTTCCATTATGTCAGACTCGTTACTGCCACAACAGCCAGTAGTTCAACCCAATCTGCCAGTCAAAATCCCAGTACGAATACTCAGCCTCTGCAACAGGGTAAGTGCTGGTGGTAACATATTGTCTGAAGCCTCTGTTGGGTTTTTCTTTCATGTTTGTTCTGTAACGATTAAAATGGATACATAACAGAGATCTGCGAAGACTGCCAGACGAACTTGGTTTTGTGGTAAGAACTTCTGTAAATTCCATTTTCTGCTGCTACCTCTGGTTTGTGTGTGAAAGTTCTCCTTTGTGTCAAATTGCTCTGTAGTTGGGTCTGAATCCTGGGAGCGTTTTAGGTTGCTTTTCCCTAGTTTACCAGATTTGTGGATGGTTCATGGCCTCTCCCATCTCTTCCATATGAAGAGCATGAAGGCAGGACAGCTCACAAGCATATTGTCAAAACTCCTGTAACATGAAGATCCTTCCATGTAAATTGCTCTAGAAGGGCCAGATGCTTTTGCTGGTTTCTGTCCGTGCTTTCCAGAGTGGTGATGGACTAAAAGATTTCAAAGAGAACAGGGATATAAGGGAAATCCAGTATCCAAAAGAGGTGTGCATCCTGGCTGGTTTTTTAAGCCATTGCTGTGAAATGTGTGTACACACATTTGGGCCAAATACCTGTTTACAAAGGTGTTGTCTAGACCCAAGGGCTGCATGCCATGAGTTACAGTGTTAAGTACCTCTGTGTTAAGCACATGTGAAAGCCTGAAGGGCTGAGCTGTAGACCTGGAGTGACTAACACACACTCATATGATGTTGTTTCTTGACACCAGCGAAGCCCGTGGTGGTGAACGCGACCCCAGTGCGTATGTCAGTTCCCATAGTACCAGCACAGACTGTGAAACAGGTGAGTTAAGTTTAAGTCATGTCATATTCCTGACCTGCTTTGGCTGGACGGAAAAAAAGTCTGCTTCCAGCTCTGTAAAGAATTGTTCAACTAATAAAAATGTGTTCTGAATGACTGAAACACTGATTTCATAAAGAGCTCTTTTCTTTTCCAGGTGGTGCCCAAACCAATCAACTCAACTTCTCAAATAGTCACTACTAGTCAGCCCCAACAAAGACTTATCATGCCAGCCACTCCACTGCCACAGATCCAGCCCAACCTCACCAACCTCCCCCCAGGCACTGTGCTGGCACCAGCCCCTGGTGCAGGAAATGTTGGCTATGCAGTCCTTCCAGCTCAGTATGTCACACAGGTATGGCCTTTCCCAGAGGTGGTTAAGCAAATGCTGTTCTTGTGGAACATTCTGCCTTTCTCTCAAAAGTTCCTGCTCTGTGACTGTCACCTGACACAGAGGGTTTTTTTAGGGACCCTTGGCAGAATGGTGGTGGCTCTTTAATTGCAATTGTAGCTGCAATTAAAGCTTTGTTTTCTTAACAGCAGTTTTTATTAGCATAAATAGCACAGCATTTCTATATGCAGAATCAGTGTAGTACCATTTTGAGTAGCGTAGTGCGGAATTTATAATGCCAGCTTACTCAAATCACTTAGATCTCAACTTGGAATTTCTAATCACCTAGGCTCTCTGCATATTGGGTCACATCTTGATACACAGTTTGCTTCATCACTTGAACAATCATAACCTAGACTTGAAAATCATCTGAAAGAGTACAAGTCACTTGGTCTTTTGGAGGAAGCAGATGTCACTAGAGGTGACCCTGGCCACTGGGGGTCACAGGGCTCAGTGTCCAGCAGCAGTTCCAGTCCAGGTTCATCACCCAGGACTTGGAACAGCTCGATTTTATAAATGCTCTGTGTGCTGTTACACTTCCCTGTTCCCTGACAGTCACCACCACCTGGTTGTCTGTGTGCCTGAAACCTCCATGGCCAGTAAGGAACAGACTAATTGGCCTGACTCCTGAGACCTATAGTGAGGAGAAAAAGAAATCCTATGGGTTAGTCTGCTTGGTTCACAGGACCTTCAGGGCCTGCTGAGGAGAAAGGGAGCATACATGTGACCCGCTTGGTCACAGAGGGTAACTGCCTTCATTATAAAATGGTGTTAGTTAATGCTAAGCACATTGCCAGGGGTCAGAAGCAGCTGCTACCAGTCCCCTCAGCTGAGGCCTAGGGATTATTATTTTGGTTTTTTGCCAAGGTCTGACCAACCTTCAGGATGAAAAGGAGAGTAAATGAAATGTTCTACTAAAGGCTGAAGTTTGTAGAAACAAAGGCTCTGATAGCTGCTGGCATTACTGGTACCAGACTGGTTTCTGGTTGCCTTTTGGTTTTGTCACATTTGCAGTTTGACCCTGAAGATTGTTTCTGTGTCCTTCCAGTCTAGTTCTGCAAATTTTACTTAAAACTAGCATCTGTTGGACCTCTCCTCTGAGGTTTGTGTTCCAGTCACAACCTGTCCCTGTTTGCCTGGCCCCAGTAGGTCTATATCTTGGTATGTGCCAATATGTCCCCAGAACCTGTCCCAACATAAGGAAACAGCTGCTTGTAGGTAATGCCAAAGAAGGTAGTCCAGAGCAGGATTGTTTGGCAGGTTTTTATGAGGTTTTGTTTTTTTTTTTAATGTGAAAAATAAATGGTGGGTTCAGGTATGCAGAGGAGTTGGAATGCAAACTATTTTGCTTACTTTCATAGTAAGTGGCTTGTTTATAAAGGAAGCTACTAATTTGTGCAGGAAGTGATTCTGGTCTTTCAGGGGAAAATGAACATGTTTTCAGGAGCAGGAACTGTTTGTGGTCTGCACGTTTCTATGTGTTATCCCTGTCATCTGTATGGCTCTAGACACTGTTACAGACAACAAAAAATATAATCTAAAATAGTATTTTTGTGCTAAGTATGGAGGCAGGAAGTTGCCACCTGGTCCAAGTTCTATAAGTGTCTAAAATTGTTCTTAGAGGCAAGTTATTTTTATAGGGATATCTGGAAAGCTAATTTAAGAACTAGCAACACATCTTCTTGTGTATAATTTCTTTCATGTCAGGCATTAACCTTTTTGTTCTGTTAGCTACAGCAGTCATCCTATGTGTCCATAGCGAGCAACACTGGCTTCACAGGGACATCCAGTGTCCAGTCCCAGGCACGGCTGCCATTTAACGGGTAAGAGTTTGGGAAAAACATCCCAAAATCTGTAAAATAGACTGCTTGAATAAACATCAGGCCTTGGAGTTTGGTTTGGGGAATTCTTCAAGACACTCTAGTGTGCTATGGTGTGGTTATTACCTCTGACTGAAGGGTGTGGATCTCTGACATTTGAGCCAGTCTCTTGACCAAAGCTGTGTTTCCCTTTCTGTTTTTTGAACTCATGTTGCAGGAAGTTGACCTGAAAGCGCCCTGTTGCTCATTTTTTATTTGCAGCAACAGCTGTGAGCTACAGGCCTCGGCTATTTCTCAACATTGCTGCAAAGAGGTTCTGGACAACATATGAACTGGCTGCTTAATACATGCAGAAATTCAGGCAAACAGCAAAATGGATCCTTAAAGGAGGCTTTGGGTTTTTTCAGTCGTGCGTTTTTCCTTTAAGGATGAAAATAACAGCTAACATAGATTATTTTCCCTTTGCCAATCCAGCAGGCTTAGCTGTTCTGCACAGTCCTTTTGTGTTACTGTTTGCTGGAAATTGTGAACATGAAGGTGCTTTTTGTTGCAGCAACCTCAACTGATGCAAACTAATCCCAAATCCAGATGCAGCTATTCAAATGAATGGGTTTGATTTAATCTCCCTGGTATTACTTGCAGAAATTGCTGGATAGCGATGGAGCAAATCTCATCAGAAGCGATTAGTGTCACAAAATCCATGTTTTAGGAGCAGTTAAAGACTGTGTCTACTATAAAATTTATCTGAAAACTGAAGACCGTGGTTTGGCTTGCTTTCCCATTATTCCAGAGGGGATATTTCTTGTTTTCTGGGAATTTTTAAATTCCAAGTGGAACAAAAGAAGAGGCACAATCATGTTGTTTGAATTTTGGTTGGATCTGATCCCATTGCACTTGAAGGGATTCTGGGAAGGTTTCCCTGATTCCAGTTTTTTAGTTATGCTTCTTCTAGCTTTAAAGCCTAATTTCTACTTCAGGCATGCATCCAAATTTGCAGCAAATAATCCTTCTCTTTCTGGGTTGGAAATGCACTATTTATAATAACTACTTAAACATAGTGAGCCAAAAACCTAATGCAAGGTTATGAAGTATATAAAAGAACATAAAGGATTATAAAGATTTTTTTCCCAAGTTTTTATTATAAATAAAAAATAAACTGATAAAACCTGTGTGTATATAAATGCTCTTTTCCCCCCCACAGAATAATTTCTTCTGAGTCTGCAAACCGCCCCAGGAAGCCTTGCAATTGTACTAAGTCTCTGTGTTTGAAATTGTAAGTACAGCTTGGTACAGGTTTTGTCTCTTAAGCCTTATTTTTAACACCATAAATGTGTGCCAAGTATTAGAATATAATGGTTTTAAGTGTGTCGCAAATTTTATGTGTGGATGCTGATTTAAGGTGGATATTGGTGGAGATGTTGCAGAGCCTGTGTAATTTTGCAGTTCCTGTGAGCTATATGGACCATAACATTTAAAAATGTCTAATTTTGCATCATGTAACTTGTTGCATGATGGAGCCAGTTCCACTCAGCAGTTCTGGTTGCCTTGTTGGTACCATGAGTAAAATGGTGTCTCATGGTAGAATTTGTGGGCATTTACTATACTTTGGTGAAGTGCATCAGTAATACCGTACTGGATCAAATACTTCAGAAAAATTAGGCTGTGTATGTTTTATTAAAGGATTGAATAGACAAGTGATTCTTCACTGATAGGTCTGCCTCTTGCTTATCCATGAGATATTTTGCTTTTCCATTCTATGTATTTGTAAAAATTGGACACAAAAGCATCTGGAGCTAAGGAGAGTTTCTTCACCTTGAGGCCAAGTCAATTTACTGATACTTTTGGGAGAGGAATGGGAGGCTATACTGAAATTAGTCAATGGTTCCCTGAATCGTAGACAGTGAAGACGGAATCAGGGGTGTGGTACTCAAAGGGGAAGTGATGCAATGGCACCTGAACCCAAGTGTGTTTAAATTCTTAAGCTTGGATATCTTCTTGTGTAGTGCACCCCTCCATGGGGAGGTGTGCCCTGTGGTTCCCAGTCTCAGACTTGTCTGTTGCATAGCAGGAAGTATCTGCTTTTCAGATATTTTACATACATGACTGACCTCACAGTGTCCAATGTTAGATGTGTAGGGGTTCAGGTTTTGGTGCCTGAATGTGCCCTAGAAGTTCTGGGAGCATTGCTGGGAATACTTCACACCTTCAGAATGCTGTTAGGAAACAAACTGTTCTTGTAAATCTTGATATTATGTATTCTGGGCATTGATGCAGAACAAATGGTTAATTCACTCTGGCATAGGGTGCTTTCTCACTAGTAAAACCTTTTTTCTGTCTGGAGTAGAACTTATTTTTTCCCAAATGCTCGTGTAAGTAGGCACATAGCTTATTCTACTAAGAAGTCAACTCAGTTATTTGCTCACTTACATTCTGCATTGATGCTGGCACTGTTTTTTTTTTTTTGAAACCATGGCTAATCTACCACTGAGTTTTTAAAAAGAAAGGAGATGTGTTACAGGTTGTAAAAGCTTTTGATTTAGTTTGTTCCTGGGACCATTCAAGATGCTAAAAATCTCCAAAATCCAGTTCAACCTCATGAAGGGTTGCAGTGGGCTCCAGCGCAACCCTATTCTAGTTTATGGTAGTGCAAGGCTGGGCAAGCCACAGAAAGCCAGTTTAGCAATAGGTTTAGGCTCAAAAAACAGACCATACACCCCCAGCAGGATTTGAAAAACAAGTGAAGAGGGTCAGCAGTTTATAGCTATTAGCTGGAGGTGGTCCTGGAAGCCTTGAAACACGTCAAGAGTTTGTTGTGGCCTAAAGCCATGCTTGAGCTGGGGATGAATGTGGTATTTCCATGTGCGTCTGTGCACTGGTGAGATGTTGTTTTTGATGGGAGGCACCAGAGGTACAAGAGAGGCGTGGCAATGTGATTGGCTTTCCCTGTCCACGTTTTGCTGCTTTTTGTTCATATATTTGTCCCTTATTAAAGTCAGCTTTATCTTCATTCAGATCCTTCCCCTGATTACCTGTGGTTCAAAGCCTCTGAGATGTACCAATTGTTATTCCCTTTCTATTCTTCCATCCCAGCTTAAGGACAAAACTAACCAAAAAAAGCTCCTTGCTGGGTTAGTTTGCCTGTTAGCTGTCACTCCAATTGCTTGCCTTTTGTTTTGGCTAAGGGCACCTGAGGGCTAACTTGGACTAACTGGGTCGGGAGCTGGCTGTGAGGTGGCTGCAGCAGACTGGCCCTCAACATGTGGGTGACCCAAGGGTCACTCTTGGAAAACGTCTGATTAGCTTCTCTTGCTGCTTGGGGGACCTCTGCTATGTGATGAGCTCAGGTGGACACCCTTGAGTTCCACCTGTGTCTTTAGACAGCAGCTAGACTGGCACTAGAGGATTTTGGCTCTGCAGCAAGGCTGGTACCACTTGTACATGTGGAGTTGAGCGTAGGGTGACCCTTAGCCATATTGGTGCCAGAGTAGGAACTTGTGCTCCTGCAGTGTTCCAGTGAGAACTCACACACAATGTCATGCTCAACGTGTACAAATGCCTTCTGCATCTTCTGTTTCAGGTATTGCGACTGTTTTGCTAACGGTGAATTCTGCAATAACTGCAACTGTACGAATTGTTATAACAACCTGGACCATGAAAACGATAGGCAAAAAGCAATAAAGGTGAGGGGCCTCTTTCCCTGCCCCCTGGGATCAAAGTAATTCAGCTTCTTTTTTCTGAAGCTCCAGAGCGGGGCAGAGTGGGTGTATAATGCCCTGATCTCCTCCCACATGTGCAAGGCTTAAGTTCTTTTATTGCACCTCTGAATTCTGCTCCCTGCATGCAATGACTGACCCTTTGGGTCTGCATTGACAGGCCTGCCTCGACAGAAACCCTGAAGCCTTCAAGCCCAAAATAGGGAAAGGAAAGGAAGGAGAATCGGATCGGAGGCACAGCAAAGGGTGTAACTGTAAACGCTCGGGATGTCTCAAAAACTACTGCGAGTGTTATGAGGTATGAAGCATTATCTCATTTGAAAAATAGTAGCTTTTTCCCTTTAGTGTAGTGACTTCTCTCATTTGGTTTGTCTCTTCCTTGTATTGCTGTAATGTTTTCTCTTCTGTTTGCTTCCATTCCTATAATGTTACCTCTTCTCCCAGCAGTTTGCACATAGAAAGACATGCACATGGAAAAATTGGTTGCTATTCTTCTGTAATTTTAATTTTAAACAATTTAGCGACTTTGAACTTAGGCTTGGATTTGTTCTTTATTGAATAGCACCATTTCCTAAAGAAATCTACTGCACCATGTCGCTAGGAGGAGTTGAAGCAGCATCCCACAGATGCTGTGGGATAGACTGTGTCTGTGGGATTCAAAAGCAAAATTTTTGTTATTTCATCTGCTAACTGATCAGTCTGTGGATGTAGAGACAGTGTAGACTGACCTTTCTCAAAACTCAGCTGTCTAAATTCCACTGCAAACTGGATATTGATGAAGAAAGGGATGAGTAGGAAACCACTTACTTATATTCTCTGCTCTGATTCTATGATTCGATTCAAGTATACATTCTAGGAAGACATCTCAACTTGAGGTAAGAATTTAGAGAGAAGACTACTGCTTGGGAGTTTGTTCTAGTGGTTAATTGTTAAGAGATTAAAATAAGATATCCTTTTTGTTGTGGTTTCTCATAAGGGGAGTCAAACTTGCAACAGGTTTCTTATGTTTTGTTTCTTTCAGGCAAAAATCATGTGTTCTTCCATATGCAAATGCATTGGCTGTAAAAATTTTGAAGAAAGCCCAGAGCGAAAGACATTGATGCATTTAGCAGATGCTGCAGAGGTCAGGGTCCAGCAGCAGACTGCTGCAAAGACCAAGTTATCTTCCCAGATCTCAGACTTGCTGACAAGGCCGACACCAGCGCTCAGCAGTGGTGGTGGGAAGTAAGTTGATGCTGCACCTCTCTGAGTTGTTTCTAATGTGGGTTTTTGATGTGTGTGACAGGTATGTCCCTGTCATCTCTGAGCCTTGTCTGTGTAAGCTGTAGAGGCGGGAGCAGTCAGGTGAAGGGAACGTTTTGTTCCTGTAACAGTCGGGATTCTGACCCACCAGTGTGGGCTCGGTATTTTCTGAGCTGGAGAAGAGCTAACTTTTCTCAAGGGAAACTTGTCAAGAGTTTTCTTTTTCCCAAAACAATCTTGTGTGACCAGTATTCCTTTCCCATAACAACAGATGTTTGCTACTTCTGTTATTTAGCCAATGGGAAAGGTGTCAGTCCTATGGACCAATAACCTGCCTTTTAGTGCAGCAAGTTATAGAATAGCTGAATAAAATTGTAAATAATTCTGATTTCTATTGCCTTCTGACTGCAGTCAAGAATGTTTATTTCATGTCCTGTCATGACACACCAGTTCATTTGGCTGTCAACTGAGGCTTATTCACCATCCAAAGACTCTTGGAAGCAATGAGACAGATGAAATCTCATCGGTCCTCAGACTAAAGAGTTGCCAGCCCGGGAGTTTGGTGTTTTGCATGTTTTTGCAGACACTAAGTGGATGTTTGTTTGTTTCAGGCTGCCCTTTACATTTGTCACCAAGGAGGTGGCCGATGCAACCTGTGAATGCCTCCTGGCCCAGGCAGAGCAAGCGGAGAAGACGGGCAAGTCCAAAGCTGCAGCAGAGCGCATGATCCTGGAGGAGTTTGGCCGCTGTCTGATGAGGGTCATCAGCTCTGCAGCGAAATCCAAAGGTGACCCTTGTGCCATGAACTGCTGACTCATGCACATGAGCCACAATGAAGCGGACTGAACAGAACACTTAAGGCACAGGGACACTTTGGTTTAGCATAAAGGATTTAATAATATTTGTTAATTTGGTGCTTGTTGTAAATTAACCCGTGTAAGATTGAAACAAGAAATCCTTTTATAACAAGATGTAGAGCCTTTTAAATCTTAGCTAAATCCTCTTCGACGTAAGACAATGCCTAAAGGTCAGTTCTTCTTCCCAGTGTACAGCTTTTACCTTGAGTTTCTTAAAAATTAGATGTGTTCTCCCCTTTCCCCCAGAATAATTGTCTGAAGGGCATATATAAATTATTATAATATATATTATTTACAGTGTATGGATTTGCATCACTGTGCATACAGGAAAACACAGGTGATGTCAACAGCCAGGTCATGCTTTTGCTGGCAGGGCTGCAATATGGAGGTACCAGTGTATCCAAGGTAATTCTGAAAGGAAATATGTAGAAATAAGCAGCTAAATGGAAGGTAGTACTTGTATTTAGGACCTGACACAGCATGTCGCTTTAGTGCACAGAGCACTGTGAGATACAGAGGCAATAATACAGAGGGGTTGCTTGCAGACTTAGCACTGAGCAAGTCATGGAGAAGGTTTCTGGAGCAGGGCCCAAGGAGTATAGAGGCAAGCGGTATTACGGAGAATTTTTGATAGGAATGGGGCAGAGTGCTCAGGTGTTTCTTAAGCTGGAACTTGAAGGCTAAGACAGTGGCCTGTCCTCTGAAGTGAGGAAGAGCAGCCACACCACAATGCCAGACTGTCTGCCCACTGTAGTGTTACCCAAGTGTGTAGCAGATTGATGCTGTTGTTTAGGTGAAGCTTGGTTTTTGAGGTCTGCAGCAGCCTAATCCTTTACTGGAAGTAGGGCTGTGCAGTCTGTTGTGTTTTCTAGGATCAAGCTGTAACCCTGGTAAAGTGTTTAGGCCTCAGAAGCTGAAGTCATGGGAGATGACAATCTGCACCTGAATCAACTTGCAAATGCAGGTAGGGATCATGTTCAGCCTGGCTGTGGGTGGTTCAGGATGCTGCTTCTCTCCATGCTGGCAATTTACTTGGCATAAGGGCTCTTTTAGTGCTGTTTGGAATAATTGTGAGAGCTGTGATGAGAAAGTACTAGCACAGAATCAGGATTGCTTCAAAAACACAGATCCTTTTACACTAAATGGGAGCAATCAGGCAGGGGATTTTTTTCAGTATTTGTTACAGGCAATCTCAGATCACATTTTTGATAGTGGAACACATTTGCAGAATTAACCTGGTGGGTTACTTACCTATCATGAAACATCCATTAACCATGTTTAATCACAGGCATTGTTATTACCTGTCTCACTGCAGCTTGAACTAGCTATGTTTTTTCCAAAAGGGATTTTGTATTCCTTTTATAAAACTGTAAATATAGAGAAATGCAGGGTCAGGCTGGGGAGAGGTAGGGGCTAGGCACACCAGCAGCAGAGATATGTGCCTCTGTGTGTGAAGGCAATGGGGTGGGAGAACGCTTCACCTCCCAGCCCTGTGCACAGAGCAGAAGGCCCTTGACCCTTCTCTGGTGCCTCCTTGAAGCGCCTGGGAGGCAGCCAGCAGCAGTGGTGGGCTCACAGACCAGGTCTGAGCTGCCAGTCACTGTCTGAAAAAGGCTCTGTCTGCCAAGGACATCTCCCTGAGCATAAATAGCCGTGTTTGTGCAAATCTCTGAAAAGGGAATCCACCTCTCGTGTAAGTAAATGCCACATTTTTTTCATTATTAGGACTTGGATTTACTAGAAAATCAGTGCAGTAACTTTACCTGTAGATAGTGCAGATATTCCGTTCCCTTCTAGTGACTTAATATAGTCTGTCCAGTAAGATTTGTATAAATGTAAATTAGTGTAAGTGAATAAAGTAATACCTACTTACGTTATTTTTCAAACAGATTGCAATATGCCTTTTGTTTAGACTTCAATCTGTGTTAATTTTGTATATATTCAGTGTCTTACTCTAAATTGCACCTTTTGTGATGTGTATTTATATACAGTGTGCAAAAGCACTTGTGAAATTTAGATTACAGTTGTAATTATGTATGATGGCATTGCTGGAGAATATTTTGCTTGTAAAGACTTTGAAGGTGCAATCAAATGCTCTTAGTTCTTCTATTTTGTTTTGAACAAGCTTTCTCAAATATTAAGCTTGGATTCCTCTTTCCCTTCTCCCTGGCGTAGAGCGTATTAATTGGTTTTTGTACTTCCTTAGCCATTTGCATCAAACTGCTGGACAAGATTAACAGTCAAGTTCATCCAGTTACATAAAAAATAATTGGGAATGGGGCAAGGGTTCATTTTATAGTTCTGTTTACATCCAAAAGTAGAAAATTAAATTTATATTTACAAGACCTATTCAAAGAATACACTTTTCTATATTGTACAAATAAAACAGTCAGATAAATCACAAAAAATAAACATTTATACTATTCTGTAAATACGATTTTTTTGCACTCCTTTGCTTCTGCACTGACAAATATACACAGAAGGTTTGTCACTGAAATACCAAAATAAATTAACACTAGGTCCACTTCTGATGCAAGTACTGGCTTGAATTTTCAGTATGAGACCAGATGCTACCAGAGATAAATAAATATCCCTTTGTTATTGGTGTGCTGTCATGCACAGCACGCCATAGCACAGTTCACAACTACTCCTCTCAGAGGTGGAGGCAGTGCAAGTGTTCCAACATTACATGATTGCAACCAATCTGTCACTGGGATTTCAGCAACATTTTGCCAGTTGTCCCAAAAATCACATACAGAGGGGAGGGAATAGTTTCCTGCAGAGTCTCTTGTAGCTGGAGTGGCTCCATGACAGTGATGGCTTCAACATGGGCTTTTTTTGCATAGATATTTGGATTGGGGGGGAGAAAAAAGCCCAGAGGTTCTGGTTTGTTCCTCCCAGCAGTGATTGTATGAATTTCTGTGGTGCTGCTGCTCTCAAAGCAGAACTTGAGGGATTGAGTGCAGCACAACTAAGGGGAGGAGGAGAAACCCAAACCAACCAGAGTGAGTTTTGTCAAGTCACTGGTAGGCAGAAAGGCACCTTTAATGTTGTTACTGCCTTAGGATGTGGCAGATCACCATTTTTCCTCCCAGCTTTATCATGGACCTTGAAAGTGACTGAACAGCAGGTTTTGTGGGAATTGGTTCTTTGATCTCTATGGATGCAACTCCTGTTCTGCATGGCAAAGGGAAACCTCTTAGCAGCACTTCTGCCAAACTTCACTATTCCAGGCAAAGCACTGGAGGCAGCTTCCCTGCCATGGAAATTAACTGAAGAGGCCTGTCCTACTTGGAGGCATCAAAGCTATGGCTCAAGTGACCAGTGGAAACATTGAAAGGAGGGTGCCTTGTGCCCTGGGCTGCAGGCCAGCCCAGGGAGGATGGGGCCATGAAATGGGAACTGAAATGCTTGTCCTGCTGCAGCACCCCCATGTATTCCTGCCTCTGGAGGAGGGTGTTGGTGCTCCTGGATGCCACTGGACACAATGATCTGATCACAGGCTCAGGACTGCTCCAGAGGATCTAGACTTGACCAGCACCTTTAGCTGTGTGATGAGACATGTTGGAAAGGAGATTAGAGCTTGTGTACAGCTTGCCACTTTCTTTTCACATCTTCATTTTCCTATTTAAGTAGAAGCTCTGCAAGCTTTCTTGCCTCCAGCTTTTCTAATGCACAGCTTTTTGGTGAAATTAAAGTGCTTGTGTGTGTGATTCCCTTGCAACCCCATCAACTATCAGTTTTCTTCTGGCAGAGCATGTGCAGCACTGAAGTCACACAGCACTTCCACAGACACTGCAGTCTCCTACCACTGCCCCAGGCACCTCGAGCAAGCATTGCTCATTCTGACCTCCTGTGCAAGTTTCATGAAATACATGGCTGCCCTTCAGGATTGCTAGAAGGAGCAGGGGATGGGATAAACTTCCTTGCTTTGCTCAGTTAAAACTCTGGTTAGGGGTTTGCAGTGGCCTGAAACATCACTGTTTATCAACACCAGTTTTGCCCGCAGTGTTTCCTCACGTGTGTGGCCTAGGTTTGTCCAGCACTGAGCTCCAGCAAGGAACAGCCATCCTTGGAACCACAGAGTACTCAGACCAGGTGCTGGTTTAGCTTGACTGACAGCTAACCAGTGGTGATGGAAACAAATGCTTTCCCTTTAGTCTCTTCAATTGGTGCTTTCTGCAAGGGGATTTCAAATTCAGGTGTTGGGCAGGGTTTGTTCTTACATTTAAGTAACACCGTGTTATTTCCTTTACTAAGACTGTGTAGTGGTTGTTGATGCTCAGCTCTCCATCTAATAAATGGTTTGTGAGAGTGGGAAAGAGGGGGCTTTCTCCCAGGAGTTCCTGGAAGACCTTCTGCTCTAGAGACAAATGCCACAGCTTGGTGTTTTTGTTGGCACCTCCCACTTTGCCATATTGGTTTAGGACTCGTTCTGAAATGCTTGTTACATGGTGCACACTGGCTGAGGGCAGACTGACACCACCTAACTTTTTTATGTAGAGCACTGACGTGTGTTTTAGCCTGCTCCCATCTGCCTCAAACAGAGAGGCAAGACAAGCCTCACACTGCAAGTCCAGGGCCAAGTGCTCGGCCACCCAGCCGGCAGCGCAGGTGAGGCTCTGTGTGTACAGCGAGAGATCTGTCAGTGCATTGCTCAGGGCAGAGCTGGGCACCAGCAGGCCTGCACTGCAGGGGTGCTCTGGGGCCAGAGGCCTGCCAGGAGCTGGGTGACACTGAGCACGAATGCTGCCCAGAGTCAGAGCTCTCCTCTGAGACAGGGACACGTGCCAGGGGTCGGCACTGCCACTGCTGTGTGCTGAGCCGGGTGCCAGGCTGCGGCTGGCCAGCAGTTTCTGGTAAGCAGCCTGGAACACAGCGCAGGTGGGGCTGCCACTGCTGCCACAGGCTTGCTGCAGGGCCCTGAGAAACTGCTCCAGAGGGCCCAGGCTGAAGGCATGTGTGTGGAGGTGGTGGGAAGGAGTGCCTTCTGGACATGTATAGTTGGAGGAAAGCCACTTGAGGCTTTCAGCATTGAGCAAGAAGCTCAGAAATCCCAGTTTACGTTTGCTCTTAATAATGTATCTCCCCACAGAGTCTGTTAAGTTGACGAAGCAGCTCTTGGCCTCATCAAAGAGGTTGCTTATTCTGGTGTAATTTCCAGCTAGCAAAGGCTCCTTTCCACAGGGGCCTCTGCCATAAAAGGCATCGCACAGAGAGCTCATCAGGCGCACAAACTTGACAGTCCCGCTGCAGTTCTGAAACGAGGCCAGGCCCAGCTTCTGGAGGTGCTCCAGTGCCTCAGCAACACCCTCGCTGAACAGCAGGGTAGCAGGGTTGACCTTCAGGTGGTAACTGGCTTTACTCCCAGCCCTGCCTGACTCAGGACTGCACAGCTCCGACACCCTCTGCTCCCGCAGAGCTGCCAGCTCCACCATGTGCTGCCACCACACGCTGTCACCGAGCCACTCTACCTTCTGGAAGCACTGCAGAGCATTCCTGATCAGCAGGAGGGCGTGACAAACGTCAAAGAAGTATGTGATGCTGTGAGCAGAACCGGGTGGATGCTGGAATGTGCACTGAATCCTTCTGGGATGTATCCTGATCCCCAAAGCTCTGGCAGCCTCAGCACCATGAGCAGAGGCGCCCAATGTCACAGCCAAGACCACGATCCCAATGTTGTTGAGCTTACTGATGGCCTGACGAAGGAGCTGAGCGAGGAGGCGGCCGGACGTGCTGTTCACCAAGAAATAGCCAAGGGGAGCTGTCCAAGGGCTCGAGATGCCCGCTGCCATGAGGATTATCGCTTCCGACGCCAGCGGAGCTTCGTCAGCGTCAAGGCTGCCTGCTCCCAAATCAACAAAGCCCATCAGCCGCCTGCTCTGTGGGTCCCACTCCTGCTGCTTCTGCAGGGACACGTCCTGTACCAGCACAGCACAGTGGCGGTAGGCCTGATCCCCTCTCTCCACCTGTTCCTGAAGCCGGAGGAAAACATCACTGCTGAAGCCTGCAGCAGCCCCGTTACTAGACAGCCAGCTGGGGGAAAAAAGGGAAGATGTGATTAGGAAACGTGATTCTGGAAAAGTTAAAGCAACAGGCAGCAGTTTTTACCACTTGGGACGTGGTCAGCCATGCCCAGAGCTGCAGAGCAGGCTGAGACATGCAGGGCAAAGAAGGCAGCCCTGCTTTCCTCCATGCACAGTCTGAGTCTTTTTTCCCATCCTAGCGGTGGGAAGCCAAGGAAAGTGCTGACCATGCAGGGAAGTTACAAAGCAGCTTCAGGACAGCTCTGTTACACCTATTTCTACACCAGTACCTGGAAATACATTCTGAATGAATAAATTAATAAAAACTTGCTTTGTCAGGCTGTAAGGATGAGGGAGGGGAAGAATCTTCCGTAGGTGATCATAGGCTTTAGTATGGTAGAGATGGAGAAGACAAGCAAATTGCCTCATTTCTGGTGAGTAGTCTGCCATCTGCCTCCAGCTGTGCAACTCTCGAGGCAAATCTGCTTAAGAAATCACAAAAGGTCAACTTCAGTGAAACAAATAAAGGGCTGGTAACAGAGGGATGCATGACACAAATGCACTACAGAATACAAGGCAACATCGTGGCCTCTAGAACAGCTCAGTCCTGAAGTCTGGCGGGAAGTGCAGGGCTCAGATCCCACCGTGCCTCGCCTCTTCCTTGGCAAGGGGTTAAGCAAAGACATGAAACCGGGGCGAGGGAGTGCGCTCTGCCTCACCAAGCGCGCCCAGCAGTACCTGAAAACTGCGCCTGCAGCAAACTCACGATTTCCTCAGGAAGCCGCCGCTTCTCCGCCAGCTCCCTGAGGACGCTCGGCACGGTCCTGCGCCGGGCCGCGGGGCCGCATCCGCCGGCGGGCGGCGGCGGGGCTGGCGGCGGCTCGGCCGCCCGCTGTCCCTGCAGGCTGTAGTTGTGGTCCCCGGCGGGGGCACTGGGCAGCGGCTGCTTCAGCGCCCGCCCGGGGGTGCCGCTCCTCCTGCGGCCGGCGCCCGGCGGCTCCTGCGGGGGAAGGAAAGGGGAGGTCACGGCACACGGCGGAACGCCGCGAAAGGGGGAAGCGGGGAGCGCGCCCGGTACGCGCCCGCACCGAGGGGAGGAAGCGGGAGGGCACGGCCCCCCGCCGCAGCTTCCGCCGCAGCCCGTAGCGCTCGAAGTCCCCTTCGGCGAAGTGTCGGGAGCAGAGGATGGCGCCGGGACCGGGCCGCCACGCCCGGCGGCTCCGCGGGTCCACGCGGTTCACGGCGCGGATCCACTCGCGGCGCTGCGCGGCGTCCACCGGGAACCTGCGGCAGAGGGAGAGGGCGGGATGAGGGGACGGCGGGACGAGGGGACGGCGGCCGGGCGGGCGCACTCACTGGTGGAAGGAGATGCCGCGCTCGCGGCTCCGCCCGGTGTCGCGCGCGGTGCAGCCCAGCGCGGAGCAGCTCCGCGTCATGGCGGCCCCGCGCGCGCGCCGCCACCGCCGCCGCCGCGCCTGCCGCCGCGCGCGCGCCACGGCGGGCTCGCCCATTGGCCGCCGCCGCCCGCGCGGCCCGGCCGCCGCCTCGTCATTGGCCGGCGGCTCCGCCGGACCGCGGCCCCATTGGGCACGGCGGCGCGACCGCGGTGGCGGCGGCGGGACCGGGAGCGGACCCAGCCAATCGGGAGCGGCGATGGCGGCGGGCGCAGCCAATGGCGAGGGGCGATCCTCAGCGCCAATGGGAGCCGCGCCTCCAGCCGCTATTTATAGCGAGGCCGGCAGCCCCCGCCGTCTCTCCCGCTGTGCGCTGGCTCGGCCGCGCCATGCGGCCCGCGCAGCGCCCGCCCCGCGCACGCCGTCTGCCCGCCGAGCGGCAGCGGAGCCCAGCGGCGGCGGGAGGCGGCAGCGGAGCTGTGCCCCGGCTGCCGTGAGGAGGTGGGTCCGGGGCCGCCGTCCCGGCCGTAGAAGCCGGCTGAGCTCCCTCGGGCTGTTCCCCCGCCCTGGGGTAGCCCCTGTCCCGTGATGAGCCTCACTGCTGTTCACATCATGACCACGCCATGATTACTACCCTTGAGCTGAGGACAGGCGGCACCGCGGCCCCCGCGCTGCCGGCGCTGCGCCCCGGCTCCCCCCGGTCCCGGCGCCCCTAACCAGTCTCCCTTTTCCCCAGGGCCGATGGCTGCTCCCGCCCCGAGGGACACAGAGGACACGCGCGGACGGAGGCGGCTGCACATCCCCACACACACACCCCCTCCCACCACCACTATTCCCGCGGCTTCCCGCGCTCCCCGTGCCGGGAAGGCGCCGCCCGGAAGCCGCGGGGCGCGCCCGGAAGGCGCTGGCGGCCGGGAGGCGGTGCCGGGGCTGCCACGTTGGAGCGGTGCGGGGCCGGGTGAGCGCCGGGGACGCCGAGGTGAGGGCAGGGACGGCGACAGCCTCTGCTGTACAGCTGTTTGCCTCCGGTTCCTGTCGGGAACGGGGCGAGGGTGGCGCTGCCGCCGGCCTGGCGGGCTGTGCCTCGGGCGGGGGGAGCCCGAGGGGGCTGAAATGGGACCCAGAAATGAGCCCTGAGGGTGTTGGGCGGCGGGCTCTGGGCAGGGTCTGCCCGGGGACGGGTTTGTTTCGTGGGCTGAGGCCGAAAAGCTGCCGTGGGGCGCTCGATGCCTTGGTGCTGTGAGAAGAGGGTTTTTTCACAGCTGCTGAAGCTTTGCCCACGTTTTCCTGTGTTATGGTCAGCGCCCGTCAGTTTCCTCTACGTGTCAATGTTTCTCTGCCGGAGGAGAGTTATTCCTCCCCTCCCCCGGGTGTCCAATGCAGGGCATGGCTTGGGTGTCTGTCCGTGGGATATCTTTAGGAAAACGGTCCCTGCGGCTGCTCCTGCCGAGTCCTAATGCGGCTCCTGGATCCGTGGCCGTGCAGTCTCACCATGCACCATTCAAGCATCGCCTTTCTTGGTCTTACTTTTCAGCAAAATGAAGCTGAAGGAAATAGACCGTACTGCCATGCAGGCATGGAGCCCTGCCCAGCAGCACCCCATTTACCTGGCCACAGGTGAGTTTTCTGGGAAGCATGTGCTAGCAGACCTCGCACTGTGTGCCGTGGCTGCCATGAAGGGACCATTATTGAAAGCTATAGAAGTTACTCCGTGTCCAGAGGGCTGGAGTGGGGTGTATGTTGTGGGATTTTGAGTGCAGTTCTTGCACTGTGCTGATAAAAACATGCTTTGCATTCCGCAAGTAACAACAAGCGTCCTCCTCCTTTTGCCAGGGAAAGGTGACACCAATCCTAAGCACTAGTCACTTGTGGTTCCTTTGTATCTTTGGTCGTGTTCTGTGCGGCATTGCATTTGGGAGAAGTACTTGCCCAAAGCTTTTCCTGCTCATACTCATTAAGAAACACCCCAAGGGAGAACTGTGGGGAGGAGAGTTGTGTGGGGCTATATCTAACTAACAGGAACCGAAGCCCGACCCCATCTCAGGATCTTTTTTGAAAGGACGATGGTTTTGTTCCCCTTATTGTGATGCATTGGCAGCTATTGCTCTGTGGTATCATGGCTTTTTCACTGCCAGACATGCTTCCTCACAGGTACATCAGCTCAGCAGCTGGATGCAACCTTCAGTACAAGTGCTTCTCTAGAAATATTTGAGTTGGACTTAGCAGACCCTTCACTGGATATGAAGAGCTGTGCCACATTCCCCTCCTCACACAGGTAGGCAGTGTTGTAAGAGGGAAGGTACAGTGTGTGGAACTGTTACATGTGATATGTGTGGAAATGTCACTTGGTGTGGTTTGCCTGCAATTATTGAGGAGAGAAGCAGAAGTTCAGCACTGAAAGATAAAGTATGTGCAATTAGTTTGGAGTTTGGACTCCAAGCAAGCTGCTCATGCTTTGACATAAACAGAAAATTTTTGAATGTATGTGGGGACCCTTTATCTCAGGAAGTCTCTGGCATTCACGAGAGAACAGAAAAAATTGTGAAAATACAGTGGCAACTTTTCATGTTGCATCATCCTGTTTGTATTTAGGTATCTCAGGGAGACTCCTGTAACGTAACTAACTTGGGTTATGTTGTGTGTGTTCCTGCAGCTGGGAAGCCAAATTCCTGGCTGCACAGCTCCACTTGGCTGTTAGTTCCTTACCATGTGCTTATCCAGACAAATGTTGTTAGCATCAGAGCATTACAGCAGCACTTGTAGCAGTTCTCTGGCAGAGCTGAAACAGCCACAGTCCCTTTTTAAATGCCCTGCTCTGTGAGCAGAGTGATGTCAACATGTCCTACTGACCTGCTCAGAGCAGGAGGCAGTGTTGGATCTTTGAGTTTCATTGTTCTACCTTGTTTTACCTGTGACTGAGATTCTTCAAGACTTGCCGTTTGCTTACTGAATTTCTAGAAGCATTCCTTATATCCAGGATTCAGTGCTCCTTGGAAAGTGCCTCCCTTGACCAGCAAGAAAAGAATTTGACTTTGCCCCAGAAAATGCATTGAAAAGGAGGTTGAGGGTTAGTTGTTTGTTTGTTTTTAATTCAAGATTAGATAGCAGTGTATATGTCAGGCTGTATTTGGGTTTGCAGCAAATGAAAATGTCCAGGTGATTAGACCCACAAAAGATAAATTCTTAATTGCCCTCCAAGAAAAGTTTTGCACTGCTTTTATAGAACCATATTTTATCTTGGAAAGAGTAAAGGGCAGGAAAAAAGTCATTACACAGTTCATTTTGGGGTTTTGATCCTTACCGTTTCCTGCCTTCATTTTGGGTTGTTTTAAGGCCTGTTCAGTCTTGCTGGTGGTGCCTGGACAACCCTGTCAGTCACTTCATCTCTCATAAACCTGCTTAATGATTAAGTGCAGAAGCATAAAATCATACCCAGGAATGGGTCTGTCTGATATCATGGACCAATTTCTATTTGTAGCATCGTTCTTTGGTGAGCCCCTGCTGTCATCTCAACACTGGGAACATGGACACTTGGCTATTATGGGATTTCTCACCCAGCATATGCTCTTTGAGTAGCTTTCTGCAGTATCTATCTTACCATGCTCAAGTTGCTGTGGTTTAAAGAAATTGCTGGAAGTTTGCCCAAAGGTAACAAAGAGATGTGGAATATTTGAGTGAATGCTAAGGTATCTTAGCCACCTTCCAGTCAGTGTGGGTTTGCTTTCTGCTTGCACAAGAGCTGATAGGTGGCTGTGTCATTTTATGTAGAGCATATTAATTCTTTGTATGGCTGAGTGCACAGGAATGCTGTTTTGCTTATGCAGGAAGTTAATTGAGTTCAAGGTAATTTGGATATTTACAGGTGGACACAATGGTGTTCTTAATTTCTGGAAGTATGTTTGATCCCTCTTGAGTTAGCCTGAAGATGGGCTGTGGTCCAAGAGATGTCTGTGATGCTGACTAAACATACCGAGTCCCCTGGTATGGCAGACAAAACAGTTGCACATCCAAAAGCACGGATACGGAAAAAGATACGGAATTTTTCTAATTTCACCTCTTTCTTCTGTGTGAAGCTGCTCTCAGATAGCAGAGGTTTTTCTCCAAGCTGTGACTGGATGGGCTTACAGGCCTTGCTTTGATAACTCCTGTTGTGGTTGGGAACATTTACCTGATTTTGCAGCCAGGAAATTGGTGATATCACTTTGCAGGTTATTGGTTGTGCGTGTTGTGCCTCTTGTTAAGGAGCAGAATTGGGGCATGTCTTCCTAATGGAAGGGGTTGTGCAGAGACTCATCCTCAGGGAGAAATGCATGCAGTGCTTTTCTCTGACTTCAGCTGGGGCGAGCAAAACTGGGATGGCATCAACCTACGTGGTGGTGGATGGTTCTAAGACTGTGGGGCCCTCTGTGTCTTGCAGGTACCACAAGCTGATCTGGGGCCCTCACAGCATGACTTCAGGGGACAGAGTGTCTGGAGTCCTGATTGCTGGGGGTGAAAATGGAAATGTCATTCTGTACGACTCGGCCAAAATCCTAGATGGAGAGGCTGAGGTAATAATAGCCCAGAAAGACAAGCACACGGGACCAGTGAGAGCACTCGATGTCAACATGTTCCAGGTTGGTTTTTCTGCTGTTCCTCAATAGGGGAGTGGCCCATCTTGTAGCATATGATGTTTCTGCTGCTTTCCCTCCCCTGAAAAACATGAACTGTGTTTGGTGTTTAAGTGTCTGTGTTTAGTAGGAAGAACCTGTCCCATTATTGGCATTTCAGGATGGGGGGTGAAAGTGCCCGGGGTACCTTGTCAATTCAGTTGATCTTTCTAGCTCTGCTTGTGTGTGAAGTAGAGGTACTCTTCAGGGTGCTTTTACTCAGCCTTTTCTCTCAGCTTCTGTGTGCTGTGCCAGTCACACAGGAAGGAATTATGTGCAGCCATTCATGTTTCTGGTGAGATCAGTTTTCAGGTATCTCCTCTGGGGATTGGGTAGGATCCACCCTCATGGCCTCGGAGTATTGTTGTTTGGAAAGAGGAGACAGCAAGGAAACACAGCCATGTGGCCTCTTTAGCAGAAGGGCTCTCAAAGCCAACAATCCTTCCCACATCACCAATGAGCACTTACTTCCTTCTAGATACAGTGTGTTGGTTTTTCCTTGTTGCCACCAGCTGTGTGAGAATTCAGTTGGATTTGTTTCCTAAATAACACTTCTGTCCCTGCACACTTGCCTCCAGCAAGGCCGTACTGTGTTCATTGTGTCCTCTCTGAATCGCTTCCTGTCCCTTTCTGCGTGTTTTGAACTCAGGACTTGCCTGTCATCGGCCACAAAATGTGACCAAAGGGCACTTGGCGACCTTGGCTCCTGTTGTCCTGCCTGGACTTTTGCATCCCAGGTGCAGGAGTGCTCTGCATGGCTGCACTCACTGTGAGCAGGGCAGGAATGCCACTCTGTGCAGAGCAAAGATCTGGGTGGCTGTAACTGCAGTACTGCTTCCTCCTCTGCCCTGGCACTGTGTTCCCTGTATCTTTTCCTACATCCTGAGCTGATAGGGGAATTTCACAGAGTCCTGCAGATCTGGTGCCTCCCAGCAGCTAAGACTGGGAAAGCTGATGCTGAAAATACTCTTAATGTCTATTAATGTTTCTTACAGACTAATCTGGTGGCCTCTGGTGCTAACGAGTCTGAAATCTATATCTGGGACTTGAACAACTTTGCTACACCAATGACACCTGGAGCAAAGACACAGGTACCTGATTTATATTTATTAAATTCCCCAGAGCAGACTCATGAAAAAGATGCGTGGCAGTTAAGTGAGAACTGATTGGAATTTGTGGTTTAAAGCAGTCTCAAGGTCATGGGAAGGGGAAGCCTCTTGAAGTCTAAATTGGGTGGTAGCTGCATACAAGGGTGACTGGATGCTGCTGATTTTGTAGCCCCTGGAGAGCAGTGTCCTGGCTGGAGCTGCAGGAGCAAGTGTGCACAGGTCTGTGCAATGAGTGTGCTCTGCTTCTGCAGCAGCCCTGGATGTGCTGTCTTTATCCACAACAGACCTGCAGTTCTGGCTCCAGCTATGTCTTCATGTGGCAATTTTTTGTTAAGAAATTGTATTTGGCCAGGGCAAGCTGTAGTGTCTCCTTAATCTTTGAGAAATGTTCCATTTTATCAAGCAATGAGCAGAGTCTCTTGGGTTACACTGCTCTTCAAATACCATAGCCATTACATGTCTTTTAGTCTTCCTCTGCATGTTTCACTGCATGCATGGATCTGAAGATGGTGAAGGTACACAGAGAAAAATAGGAGAAAGATAAAAAGCAGCCACTGAGAAGTCAGATGATGAGGCAGTAGGTTTTGCAGTTACCTTGGTGGCTTTCAGGGAGTGATTTAATTGCTGTACTCAAGGTCCAGTGTTTAGCCTGTGTCTCTTAAAGATGATCTGTGGGGAAAAACAATAGTCTTTTGTGCTTTTTGCCTTGTGAAGGAAATGGAAGAATGGGAGGAAGTTGTTTCAGTGCAAGCACACTTCTGTTAAAAGTTCCACAGAAGTTCATGAAAAAGGTCACTGGGTTTATTGCTGCATAATAATTTTGAGACAGACAAGTGTGTAAATATGATGAGAAGTAATCTTCAATTTAAAGATTTTTAGTTTTAACTCTGGAGTTTGGCTGCTTTGTTCAGTTGATGTCATTTACTAACATGTAGGCATTTGAGAGGATGCTTGCCTTAGAGATCCCTGTGAAAGACTTATGTCTAATAGTGATTTTTTAGGCTGAGATATCTTTTGGTCCAGATGTATAATGGCACCTAGAAATAATAGAGCAACAAGAGCTGGGTTAATACTGCTTTTAATTTTTGGTCTAAAAATAAGCATTGGGGGAAATAAAAAAAACCCCATGGAATTTCTCCAAGCCTTGTATTTTTTTTTTTGCTAAATAAAAATCTAATAGTCCGAGACAAAAGAGCAGTTCCTATGCCTGGATATACTTTCATGGAAGAATTTTCTCTTCTCGAAGGCAGTTTAGCTTAGTCTTAATTACTGATGTGTAGCACTGTGAAACAGAAAACTGGACAGAGAAGTTCTAGCAGCTCATAATGAATCCAGAGCACTCCCAGCGCACGGGGCGCTGTCCCGGCTGGAGAATAGCGGCAGGGTGTGGGTCCGCAGCGCGGCGGGGCTGTGACGGGCTGTTTGCTGTGTGTGTGCGGCAGCCTCTGGAGGACATCAGCTGCATTGCATGGAACAGGCAGGTCCAGCACATCCTGGCGTCCGCCAGCCCCAGCGGCAGAGCCACCGTGTGGGATCTGCGCAAGAACGAGCCCATCATCAAAGTCACCGACCACAACAACAGGGTGAGTGCTCCCCGGCTGCTGCGGGCTGCTTGCAGGGACCTGTAGGGATGGGTCATGGCTCCCCTTCTCGTGGGACAGAGACACTGGTGCCTGGCCCAGTTTGCTCTTTAGAGCATGTATATGCAAGAGGGATTGTCAGCATTTGAAGTTCAAGTAGCCAGATGCAGACTGAAGCAAGGCAAGGCACTCAGATGTCCTATCAGAGTGATGATGTAGTTTTGAGAAAGCATTTTCTGCTCTGTTTGGGGCTACCACAGAAAGTTGGTTGTGGGTTTTTTTTTGTTTTGGTTTTTTTGGGTGTGGTTTTTTTTTGTTTGTTGTGGGTTTTTTGGGTGTGGTTTTTTTTGTTTGTTGTGGGTTTTTTGGGTGTGGGGATTTTTTGTTTTGGTTTTTTTGGGTGTAGTTTTTGTTTGTTTTGGGTTTTTTGGGTGTGGGTTTTTTTGTTTGGTTTGATTTTTTGGTGGTTTTTTAGGGGAGGAGGTTGATTGGGTTTTGGGATTTTTTTTTTTTTTTTTTTTTTTTTTGCCACAAGGAGGCATGACACTGAGCAGGTCACAGTGCCATCATGCCACCCCTTTAGGCAAAGTATATGTAAAAAAACAAGCCTGTTCAGCTCATGGAGAGTGACATATTTGTGCAGTTTTGTATTGTTTTAAATAGCATATTGCTGTAACAAACTCTGAAGATAGAGCAAGAGTTAAAAATAAAACTTAGAAGTTGTGAAGTTGCTCTTTCCTCACTTATTCTTTTGGTAAACTAAGTTTCAGTGTTTCCTGTGTTTGTTGCCTGACATAACAGCAGCACAGTAGGCTGTCTTCATGTGATGGTAGTCCTGTGATGCAATGTTCTCATGACAACCTCTGCCTAATGTTGGCTTGTATTAAAATAGCAATAGAAATAGTAGAGGAAAAGGTCTGTATGGTGAGCTTTAGTGTTTTCTCACATTAAAGCATAGGACTGTGAAAAAATTAGCAGAGTGTAACCTCTCTGAGAGGACCTTGGGAAACTTAAATGCAAGCCTCTTCATTCACAGGAATAAGGAGAATATCCCAGTCAATGCAGACAGAAATAATGCCTGGAAACAGAGTTGCAAATTCCCTCGCAGTGGTGTTTTACCATGCACACAGACACATTTGGTCTAGTTTGCTTTTTCCTTCAGCGCTGCTCAGTTGTGTGATGCTTTGACCCAATGTCACCCCTCAGATGCACTGCTCAGGCTTGGCTTGGCACCCTGAAGTTGCCACCCAGATGGTTTTGGCCTCGGAGGACGACAGGCTGCCCGTCATTCAGATGTGGGACCTAAGATTTGCCTCCTCACCGCTTCGTGTTCTAGAAAGTCACACGAGGTACAAGTCTTACAGAGCACACTGTGCCCCATGGGGTTACACTGTTGGTAACTATCCTGGTTTGCACATCTCACCTCCTGCCCTTCCCTGTGAAGGAAGGCTCCCTTGGTGGTGGCAATTTCAGCAGGGGCAGTGCTGTGTGCTGGCTTGTTGACCTGCCAGCCCTCTGCCATGAAAAACTTGCCTTTTTGGAGCTTGGCTCTGAAGGAAACAGGCCCCAAAATGAAATAAATAAACAAATCCACCAAGGTGCTGAAACAGCTGTTATATATATATATAAACTATACTGGTTTGTTTCTAAGTTTTTTTTTAAGAAGAGGAAGCTAAGGAAAAAAAGAACTAGTAGTAGTTGATTTTGGCTGAATAATGTACTAAAGGTGCACCCAGGCACATCCTCATATGTGGATTTGCACAGTTTCTGTGCCCCTCAGTCTCCTAAATGCCTTTATTTTGGATATAGTGGATGATTTTGTTTAGTTCTTGTCCCTCCTTCATTACTGGTAAAACTTTCCTTATTGTTCAAACCCAGTGCTTGATTTAAGAAGGGAGAACAGTGTTGTGGCTTCTACCAAAACTGCTGCCAGTGGGTTCTTCTGACTTGAGTGTCTTACTAATAAAAAGCTGAATAACTTTCTAGTCACTGACCTTACCTGTGGGTTTGCACACTGGATATTAGTGACACTGCAGACAAACCATGTTGTTACTAATGCCCAGCTGCTCTCCTATGACTGTTGTGTTTAATTTGCAGATACAATGGCTGCAATTTTACAACTTTTCATGCAGAAAATAAAAGGCATTTATTTCAACAAAACAAGGGCTGACAAAGTTGAAAAATTCCTCTTGTGGGAAGAAGGGGTAGAGAGGGCATTTTGATGTGGGATGCTGAACTTCTAAATGTGCTTTATTTATTTTGCATTTGCATTAAGCTTTGTTGTTGTGGTTTTTCATGCAGGGGTATATTGGCCATTGCTTGGAGTATGGCAGATCCAGAGCTGCTACTTAGCTGTGGGAAGGATTCTAAAATTCTCTGCTCCAACCCTAACACAGGCGAGGTATTGTATGCATACCACTTAAAAAAACCCAAAAATGTCTGTTCAGAGGTGTCACATACAAAGCACATGTTCCTGTGCTTGCATTCCTAGGAATGATGCTCCTGTGGTATGTTGCTCCCTGTCCTATTTGCTATATGTATCTTCTGAGCTTGTTCTGGTGGTGCAGGATTCCTTCCTGGTATTTTCAGTATTACACACTTGTCCTTGCAGCTTCTCTCTTACTGAGTACTGATGTTTCTGTTCATTATAAGAGATGGAAATGGCTCCACTTAAGTATATGCTTTCTACTCTTGTTTTGCTCCAGTGTGAGTGAATAATTTTTCAATTGCCTTTTTCCTTCTATAAGAACTTTATCCAGACAGGAGAGTTTTGTAGGTTGGTATAGTAGTGGCAGATCAGTGAGAGCCACTCAAATGTGCTCCTACCCCACCCCTTTGGGGCTGGGGATACCTTTCAAAGAGAATGCAGATCTGTTTTTCAGACAATGTTTGTCCCTAGAGCAGGGGAAAGGCTTCAAACATGCTGGAAGGCTCCTTGCCTCCAGTGGGCAATAATTGTGGAGTGGGAAGTGTTTCTAAGATTCAGATGTTGGCCCACAAGTGCAAAAGCTGTACAGTGTTAGAGGAGTTAGCTGAGCTGGATCCTGTGTTGTCACGAAGTTTTGACATGTGGTTGAATCATGCTGCATGTTTTATTAAAAATAAAAACCTTGGGAGACAGCATTTTGCTGACAGCTAGCATTTTGTTCTGAGTTTCTCCTGGTTTGCAGTTACATGTCTTCTGTAAGGGGGGCTTGCCTGTTCCAGGGCACAAAAGGCTGTCTGCCCAGGATGCAGGTTTTACCCTTTTCAGTGTGTGAAAACACACTTCCTCCATGTACTGTGTGGGGATACCCAAGTCAGCTCTGAACAAGCTAGTGTGAATGGCAGCAGCTCACACCTCTCTGTGGGACAGCACAGACATGCCCCACCTGCATCATTTGTCCTGTGTGGATTAAACAGGAGATTTAATGGGAGGAGGAGATGAAGCAGTGGTGTGTGATAATCTGCTGTTGGGAGATCATCAGGGTTTGCCCACTGCTAGTGTTGTGGCCATGTGGAGGCTGCTGTGGAGCAGGAAGAGCACACCAGTCTCAGGGCACAGGGGAACATTGTTGCTATGGGGCAGGGTGCTCCAGGAAAGCTCTGATGTATTTGGCTTGGTTCTGCCCCCCAGGTGCTGTACGAGCTGCCCACCAACACGCAGTGGTGCTTTGATATCCAGTGGTGCCCCAGGAACCCTGCCGTGCTGTCTGCGGCCTCCTTCGACGGGCGCATCAGCGTCTACTCCATCATGGGCGGCAGCACCGATGGCCTGAGGCAGAAGCAAGTTGACCAGGTGTTGAAAATTGTTCAGCTAACAACAGGGACAGAAAGGGGATGGGGGAACAAAATATGGGAACTCTTCAGTGGCTGTCTGCAGCCCTGCTTGCAGGAGTACTGCTTCAGCTCAAATGAATGTTTAGTTTATTAGAGAAATGTCACTTCTGGTTTTTTTTCCCCCTTCTGTTCTCCAAGCTCTCCTCGTCTTTTGGGAACCTCGATCCGTTTGGCACGGGCCAGCCCCTGCCTCCCCTGCAGCTTCCCCAGCAGACTGCCCCACAGAGCGTGGTGCTGCCTCTGAAGAAACCACCCAAGTGGATCCGGCGACCCATGGGAGCGTCCTTCTCGGTAAGGAGGAGACTGGGATGGGCAGGGTTGGCCAGGCAAGTAGGGAGATGGTGCTGGCACCTCCTGACTCCTTAGGAAATGGGCAGTTCAGTGTGGCAGTCCACCTTGGGAGATCTTGCCGTTTGTCATCATAGTTGGGAGATGCTCGGGGCAGCTTCCAGACACAGCACTGGGAATAGCAAAAGCCTCACCAAAATGCTTGGGAAAAAACGTTGCTGAGAGACATTTGTTTGTGTGTTGGCATTAGGACTTCACTTTTGTTTCTGTGCAGTGCTTGCGTTAGAGTAAATAAATTGTGCATTGTGGGGAATGAGACCAATCTGGGCAAGTATCTGAGACTTCATAGCTTCAAACTGCACTCACATCAGTCAGTGTGGTGGAGAATACTCAGGTTAGCTTTGATCAAGGTAGCAAGAGTTGCTGTAGCAGCACAAGGCTGCGTTCCTCCATGGCTGGTTGATTTGCTGAGGGGATGGCAAACTGCTTTTTGTGGTCATTGGCTCCACTTTTGGCTCATTTTCTAAACCCACAGGCCATTTATTTGGGAGCTTCTGGAGATTTTAGCCTGTCCATATGAATTTGATTTCTCTGCTGCAATACTTCTCAATTTTCGGCATCGTATGTCTGCTTATTCGTGATCTGATGCGCAAATTAAATGCAATTTTCTCCTGTCAAAGAGAAGTGATGTTGCCTAGCCACTGACTGATGTGTCATTTTATGATGATGTTTATTCCTTTATTTGTCCTGGTTTCCTAGGAGCCAGGTGTCAGTCTTTTCCCTGGCTAGGCTTTTGCTTTTTTCCAACCCAGGTTTTGCTGGACTGGCCCATGTAAATTAACTTTGAGCTATAGAATGAAATATCATAAGCCCCTCCTAATTATTTCTTTTGTTGATTTTACCTCTTCAAATGTTGTCACAACTTACTGCCTATCTGCCTATCTCTCAATAGAGTTTCAACTGCTAAACAACTTGCCAAGAGCAGGGCAGACATCATGCTTGAGCATTTACTTAATGATGCATAGGCAATTGATGCATAGTTTTATTTTGGAAGTTGCATTGCGATATCATGAGATACTTCACTGATGCTGTATAGACCCACAGCTCTAGCTCTCAGTTCATGGTGTGTCTTTTGTCTGAGGAAAAAAAACAGGCATGGGAATGGCTGTGCTTATAAATCGTATTAAATGTGAACCTACTTATCCAACAAGCTCCTTACATGCACAGAAATAAGGGGTGGGGGGAGAAGCAAATAAATGAGCAGATGTCAGGAGTGTTCAGTTATTGGACAATCATCATATATGTGCTTCATAAAATACATTTTCATACATGCTCCCCTGCTGGATCCTTGTATTTTCACACACTGCACATGTGCCTCAATTGCAGTTTGGAGGCAAGCTGGTGACGTTTGAGAACTCCAAGCCTCCGCAGCAGCCGGGCATGGAGCAGCAGCAGCAGCATCCCCACGTCTACGTGAGCCAGGTTGTCACGGAGAAGGAGTTCCTGGCCCGCTCAAACCAGCTGCAGGAGGCTGTGCAGTCCGAGGGCTTTGTCAGCTACTGCCAGAAGAAAATCGACATGGCCCTGGCTGACTTTGAGAGGAACGTGTGGGCCTTCTTAAAGGTAACAGGGGGACAGCCCTTCAGGAGTTCCCCATGGACTGGGCAAGTCAGGACATGGCTCCTCCTGCACATTTAGCTGAAGAGGTGCTGGGAACCAGAAGCTGCAGGCTGTGGCCCAGCAGAAGAGGGAGGGCCCTCAGGACCAGGGGTGTTTGTTGTGGGGTTTGTGAGGAGTCATGGCAAAGCAGCGGTGTGGGTGAGGATGTCCCGTGGGTTTTGATATTCCCCTTCAGCACATGTTTATACAGGGAGTTGGTGAGAAGGATTAAAGCTTTGGGATATCTTTAGATGGGCTTTTCACTGCTCACTCTAAGCATTTAGAGGTTTCCAAGTGAAGCAGATAAACAGATTGTTCACCTGCAGTAACCAGGAAGAAGCCTTGCCCACCTGCTCAGATGCCCAAGTCACTGAAGATTTTTGCATTTCTCTTTATTGCATTCAGTATACTCAGTCGCTAAATCTCACTGGGTCATTTGTGCCAGTGAGGGAGAAAATGAAAAATAGGGAATTGTAACATAGTCTTTAACTTTTTTAAGGTGAACTTTGAAGAAGATTCGCGTGTTAAATACCTCGAGCTCTTAGGATACAAGAAGGATGATCTGAGGAAGAAGGTAAATGTGCGATATGTGAGGTTAATAACTTTTGAGTAATTTCAGAGTTCTTACAGAAAACAGTTTGCTGGGTTTTTTTCATTAGTTGTGTCTTCTTGCAATATGGATGTTCAGTGGAAATGTCAGAGCAGGCAACAGACTTCAGAGGTGTGTCTGCATCTGACTGTCCATTGTTGATGTGAAATTCTCACTCATCAGGAAGCTTTGACATTGATTCATTCAGGCTATTCATGTAACTTTACTGTGTGACATCCTTCTATCTGAGCATTGTGGAATGGGGTCTGCTTTTAGGCTTTCTGGGTGAAGAAGGTGTAAGCAGTTTTCATTAACTGGGAAAATGTGGAGTAGTCTTTTTTTTGTGGGAGACATCATTCATTTTTGAAAGAAAAAGAAAAAAAATATGCTGGAAGGTCAAACGTGGTTACATTTGGTAAAGCAAAATCTGGATCACCAGGAAGTAATTTGCACATCATTACAGACCTTTTTTCCCAGCTGGAAGATTTTTACTCAGTGTTACAGGGAGTTACCTGCTGTGCCTTTTGGCTCTGTTGTTTTCAGTTGTCTACCCAGGAACTATCTAGTATTTCTTCAGTTCTGTTTCAGTGGATTTTAACATTTGACTCATTTTCATTATATCAAACTAGTGTTTTATTTTTCGAAGATTGGCTCCAATTAAGTGTCTTTGTGCTCACAAATTAAATGTCCTTCAGGGCAAAATTAATATGATTATGGAAAAAAAAAATCATGGCTTTGATAACAGTTTGTCGTCCACTTCTAAATATTTGTGCAAAGGCAAGCACAGCAAGGATAATCCTGTTTTTGAAAAGCAGCTCTCAATTAGAAAATCCAGTTGAAATTTAGTAGTGGTTCTGCAGAGTGGCCTCGTGAGATTTAAGCCCACTGCCTGCTTATTCTCTGGGTTTGATATGCCCTGTGCATGGGGAGAAGCTGGGAAAATGGGCACAGCTGAACTGGGTGGCCTGGAATGCTGGGCCTTTCCCATTATTTCAGTATTTAGAAAACAGATGAGAGGAGCTACAAGGTCCTGTTTTTACCTATCCGTTTTCTGAAAACATTCCACGTGGATGTTGAGTTTTTCAGTGTCAAGAAGCAGCACAGTACAGCTCATCTGAAAGTTAGTGATACCCAGATGGAAAGCTCACTAAATCACAACTTGGTTTTACCAATAGTAATTGGTAGCATTAGGAAAATAAAAACAGGGACCACAAATTTTAGCTTCTTGTAATAAGCTGCTAAGAACATGGGAAGGGTGGGTTGTATTCTTAAAACCTGTGATTCTCTTGCAAGCCGAGTCATGGATTTCTCATTTTTATTGTAAACCAGTGATTAAAAAAGAAAGAGAAAACTGTCTCCAGCGATTTGAGCTCAGCTCTTTACACAAATCTGCCCACAAGGTTAAAATAAAGGCTACAATACAAAAAGCAGTAGATAATTTTAGGAGCAATGTGAAACCCAGGCTCCCTGATGCTGAAATAATATAGGAACTATATACATAAAATTGCTGGGTTTGAGAGCCCTAATTGAATCTGGAGTCATTATTTGCTTTATAAAGCTGTAGAAGCTGGGCATTTTAACTCTTTTTTTACCTTGGAAAATCCTAGCCCACAGCCAGGTCCCTGATGTGCTTTAACCTGCAGCATCCTGACCGGTTCTCTGTTCCACAAGGATTGTTACTGCTTTATTCTCCCTGACCAGAGCAGACAGAAGGTTTTGTCCTTCATGTTCTGATACTGCTTTTATTCCTGTGGTTTCCAGCAGCTCTGGTGAGGTTTGAGGCTCTTGAGTTAACAATTAAAGGTGTAAAGGCATAGGGCAGCTGTTGTTTCCATCAGAGCTTGGAGTGCAGGGATCTTAGCAGTAAATCCATCACCAGGCTGGAAAAGGAAATGGCTTTGGTTTTATGTTAAAATGTTTAATTTCATGTTAACTGTTGTTAACAGGCTACATGTGCCAGTTTTGCAATCTGATTATTTGGTGCCTCTTTAAAAGGCTTAAGTCTTTGTTTTCTAGATCACATCTGCTCTGGATAAAGAAGGTCTTGCAGATGGTGTCGTGGGAGAGGTAAGCAAACACATGTATGTAACTCTGTGATTGGTTTTATAATGCCATGGTAATTTGTAAAGTAAGAACCATTTTTCTTTCCACTTGATAGCTGTCTCAAAGTAAGTCACAAGTAATCCAGCACATGGCAAATTGAGGAGGATGAAGGTATTGTTTTTAAAAAAACAACCACTTCTTTTCCACTCAGAGGTTCCCCTCCTTTTCCAATGAAAGGCTCTCAGTCACAGGTTTTAATATGGGGTCTCGTTGGTGCTCCTCCACCTTTCCTCGCTGCTGCCTGTGCCTTTCCCACTGTGGCACTTTGTGCTGCCTGTGAGGTAGGGCAGAGCCTTGCTGCCTGGCACCTGGTTTCAAGAACGGCACCTTCCTCAGACTTTAAAGAAAGCAGGACTGACTGTGGTCCTATAACTTTTCCTACAAGAGTGGTAACTACAGTTCAGGCACTGCCCACTGTAATTGCAGTGGCCTGAGTCTGCAGCAAGACTGCAATGCTTTTGTGCCACAGACAGTTCATCTGTAGCTGCCTCATGGGGAGGAAAGCTTTTGTTGCATGTTTTGGGACAGCTAAGATGAAAACAGCACAAGGTATTGTGTAATGACAGAGAGCAAGGAAACAGGGCCTCTACCCTGTTTGTGATGCTCAAGCATATATTGCCAGAGCATTTCTGTGATTTTTCATTCTGGTTCTAACTGATGGTTGGTGGAAAGGTGACTGTACTCTGTAATGCCAAGTATTTCTGCCTCTTTTGCTGGTGGATTTTTATGGCATCTTTTCTCTGTTTAAGGCTCCTGCAGAATCTGATGGATCTGTGCCAAACGAGGGGGATGAAGGCCAGACTACAGAGAAGCAGTTCTTGGGAGAGGTATCTATTGCTCTCTAGACCTAACCCTGCTGACCTCCCCTGTATTTACTTTGTTCCTTTTAATAGCATTTCATCTTGTTGGCTTTTCCTGCTGCTGAGGATATACAGAAATACAAACAATTATTTATAAGGGTAAAATTGGACTCTTTTTGATACTTCTTTCATCTGCTTCAGGCAGTATGTTCAGCCAGGCTTATTGCAGGCAGTTTGTGCTCAACCATGTCAGAGTTTGGGGTCCTACACCATTTGTACAGCATTGTTTTCAGCCCTGTGTTTTATGTATGCAGTCAGGTCCCTAACTGGCACTAAGGCCCCAGCCTCTGCCTTGTGAGGTGTCACTAGCACTGAAGATAGTGTATTGCTGTGTGAACAAGGCAGCTTCTTTCTTCCCCATCCCCTCAGTCTCCCTTTAGGATTAGAATTTGGGCTGGTAGCTGTGCCTCTTGTCCTTGGTGCCTGTCTGTAGCTGTCTGTGGAGATGGGCACAGTGGTTTAAGGCTCATGCATGTTGGGATGGTGCACTTGACTCCATGTAACAGCCTGTTAAACACACTAAAACTGAATGCTCTCCTTGGGTTAGGGGCTTGATTGCTTATTAATTTTGTAGGCTCTGTAGTGGCAGACGTGTGTCTGACAGTGTGAGGGTTTTGCTCTATGCAATCAGGAAGATACTGGGTGTCTGTAACAAATGTCTCTTCTAGGAGAGAATTCACAGGCAAACATTACCTTAGCCTGCCTAAATATCTGTGAGCCTGGCCTGAAGCCACAGCCATCAGGGCGTGCTGTCACACACATGAAGTAACTGGATGGGCACATTATTCCTGTGCTAGTCACAATGTGCTCTCAACCAATACCAAACACACATTCTGTGCTATCTGACAACAGATAATTTTCCAGACGCTGTGTCCTTTTCACAAGCTAAACGTAAAGCTTGTTTCACTTTCTTCCCCGGCCAAATGAATGTCTTTGGTCTGCTGTGTTCTTCAGTTTAGCTGAACAAGCAGGGTGTTCCTGAACTCCCTTCATCTACTGGAGCAATGGCCTGTGACAGAGGAGGTGGTTTGTGGGTCAGGTTCTGCACTCTGCTTAGCCTCTGCTGTGAGAATTGATGGTGAAGAGAGACTTCCCTTTTGTTACTATTTTTCTATTATTGAAATGTTTTGTTTGAAATCCCAAAGTCCAGGTACTCACACAAAGTGGTTTCTCTCTTAATTCCAGGGGAGTCTGATGAAAAAGCAGCCTTTGTCTACTGAGCACTCCTGTACTGGGTGCTACACTGGACTTCTGTGTTAAAAATTAAGCTTGTGTTCATGTGTTATTTGCTTAATTGAACTGGGGTGTGTATCTAGTGCAGAGGGTTTCAAGGATGAGCTAAAATTCGAAGTGGAGCAGAGTGGAACCTAGGTAGCATTAATGGTAGACTGTTCTTGTTAGGGGTTAAAGCTGAAAGAGAAGGAAAGGAAAGAATTCTCATTTTCTCACTGTAGGTGTAGCTTTGCTTGGAGAGGGTTGTGTGTATATGGGTGCAGATGCAAGTTGGTAACTAGGATCCAGGTGTCTGGCTGTTGGTACTTGTGAGATAAAGGAATTTTAACTGGTAAAGCAGAGAAAAACAAGGAATTAATTCACTGCTTCCCATAAGTAGGCAGGTTTTCATCCCTAAGAAAGCTGAGCTCCATCACATGTAACAGTGACTTGGAGAGAGAAACATCACTGCAAACATCCTCCTCTTTCTTCTTCCTCCAGCTTTCTGTTATCTTGAGCATGATGTTACATGGCCTGGAATATCCCTTGGGTCAGTTTGGGGTCAGCTTTTCTGGTTGTGTCTCATCCCAGGTTCCCATGTACTCCCCACCTCCTCACTGGAGGTGCAGTAGGAGAAGTAGGAAAGGCCTTGGTGCTGTGCAAGTGCTGCTCAGCAAAAGCAACAACATCTCTGTATTATCAACACTGCTTCCAGGACAAATCACACAGCCCCATACTGGCTGCTGTGAAGAACAGTAACTTTACCCCTGCCCAAACTGCCAGAGAGTGATAACCTTCCTTTCTAAGTTAATGGTCTCTGAGTTGGTTGGTAGTCCGAAGTTCTAACTTTAACTTGCCAGTGCAAGAGGCATATGATTTTAAAATGTGTGTATTTTTTCAGTGTTTACATAATCTCAGAAATTGCTTTTCCTTTCTCTTAGATGCTGACGGATCATAAAAAAGAAACTGAAGACTTGGGATCTGCAAAGACAACATTTAACATTTCTGTTAGTGGAGGTACAAAAATACTTTGATGTTGATTTCATTGTTTGTACTGTTATCTGTAAGTACTGATGTTGATACTGGTGTTCCAGTGAGAAGGCAAATTCTGCACAGATTGTGAAGGATTGTAGTTATTACCTCTAACTACATTCTCAGGCAACCTCAAGGCACTTGAAAGTACAGTTTTTTGAAAGGAAGGAAGTTATACAGCACTTGTGTACCCCACTGCTGCCATGCAGCTGCTCTCAGTGGTTTCTGATACAAAAGAAGACACGCTTGGTCAGGCATTAAGTGCTGTTTATACAGAAACCCCCAGGGGATCTTGACTAACACAGAAGCCACTGACCCCTGTCGAGGTTTGACTTTTTATGACACTATTCAGGTAGTTGTTTTAGGGGCCATTTAGACCTCTAGGAACTTCCTCTGTCACAAGGGAAGTAATGCTTGACAGTGCCCCTGTGGCATGGCTGTGCCCACGGGTGTTCAAAGCTGGAGGTGGAGGTGACTACCTGGCCGGGAGTGGGCGGGATTGCAGACAGCGTTGTACAGTCAGCCTGTGTCACCTGCTGCTGCATCTCTCAGTGGCTTTTATGGCAGCATTTGGAAGTGCTCCCTGTCTCGTTGCAGATGTGGATGGGCTGATCACACAGGCTCTGCTGACAGGGAACTTTGAGAGTGCTGTGGATCTGTGCCTGCACGACAACCGCATGGCTGACGCCATCATCCTGGCCATCGCCGGCGGGCAGGAGCTGCTCTCCCGGACACAGGAGAAGTACTTTGCCAAGATGCGGAGCAAAATCACCAGGGTATGTGTTTTCAGGCCAGAAGTAACATGCTTATATGCCTTTGGCAACTCCCTTTTTCACCTTAAAAAGTTTTCTTGCTGTTTTATAGGTTTATTTCTGGCAGATGTTAGTAACTGTTCAAGTCGGTAAGATTTCAGAGCAGGATTTCTGTTACTCTTTTTAGTGGACTGAAAAGGGGAGAAGAGGCACACCTGAATATCACTACACAAGAGCATTCTTCATCCCATCTCCAATGTCTTTGAGTTGCATGTACACTAATAGTTTCTCAACAATAAAGGCAAATACCTTAAGCAGGGCACATTTCAGTCTGCTGTTGTCACATTTTTCACAGATGAACCCATGCTCAGGGCCAGCAGCATTATGTTGATTTCTGCCCGTGATCAGTCATTGCAGATTTTGCTGATGCTTTGTTTTACTGCATGCACAGAAGTGAGAGCAAAGTATGCCCAGGGTAGATTAATCACCCTTTGTCTAGGAGCTGGCCAGTGTGTTATGGCCAGCTGGTTATTGCTATTTTCAGCTTTTTGCAGTGCTAGAGGTTGCTGATGCTGCTTGTGCAAATCTTTCTTTTTTACTACCAATATGAGAAAGTAGTGACAGGAGGTTGAAACAGGAGAAGTGGCTTTCAAAGAACAGTTGGTTTAGCGAGGGTGGCAGCTTTTAGAGGAATTTCTTCACTGTAGTTCATCCTTTGGGAAAAGATGTTTCTGTGAAGAGCTGACCTGTTATCTGTACCTATGCCGACAGGCAAACATTGACCTTGTAGTTAGGATGTTGCATTTGTTGTTCAGGTGTATTTTTTCTGGTCCCAAACTGCACACAGAGTGCTTGTTTAGCTGTTTCTGAGCTTGTAGTCTTGGCATGAGAAGGGCTTTGTTCACTAAAGAGCAGCACAGCTGCCAAGTGTGTCTTTTGTCCAAAGGAAAATAACTGGAGGCAGAGTTTTAGAAGGAAGAAACTGCAATTTCATTCTGAGGGCTGTGCAGAGGCAGCCTGGGTGGGTGGGTGGAGGGTAGGGATACTACAGCCAGCTCAGGCTGATTTTGCTGCCAACTTGCTGCATCCTTTATGCAGCCTTTTCAACTGCTCCTCACTGGTCAGCCCAAGACCAAGAGCTTAAAGTTGATTGAAACAAAACAAACAAAATTCATACATCTCCCTGGGCATTGTGTAGAAGGCTTTGTAGCTAAATACCTGGTAGATTATCTTTGTCTGCAAAAATAGTGCTGAAAACCATTTGCAACAGCGTGTGGAGATCTGCGTATTATTTTCTTGTACGTTTTGTAGCAAGAATAACTGGCCTCTGTGTGTTCTATGAGCTTGTTCTGTGATTTTTTTTTTTTTTTTAAGTAAGGTGTGCTCTTGTGCAGCTGTTGAACTGCACTGCAGTATTGTCATGACCCTGGATAGAGTGGGGATGAGTACACTGGAACAATCCAAATTATCCTGTGTATTATACAGAGGCAATCCTACCAAGATCCTAACTGTGGTCTCACTCCTGCTCTAGCTCATCACTGCAGTTGTAACAAAGAACTGGAAGGAGATTGTGCAGTCCTGTGACCTGCAGAATTGGAGAGAGGCTTTGGCTGCTGTGCTCACTTACGCCAGGCCAGACGAGTTTACAGCCCTTTGCGGTAAGGACTCTTCACAGGCTGGATAATTCCAGAGCAGTATCATGGCTTTGCTCACACTTCCTTGGCCAGTTGCTTCCTCAGCTTCAGCAGTGGTGGGGAGGGAATCACCCAGAGTGATTCATGAGCATCTTTGTTCTTATTTTATCTAGATCTCCTGGGTAGCAGGCTGGAGAATGAGGGGGACAGCGTTCTGCAGACACAAGCTTGCCTCTGCTACATTTGTGCTGGCAACGTGGATAAACTTGTTGCTTGTTGGACCAAAGTTCAGGATGGAAACAGCCCCTTGTCCCTTCAGGTAGGTAATCCTTCTAAGGAAGATGTTGGAAAAAAACAGACTGCAGTTATTTGGCTCTTAAATTATCTAGTGTAGAGCTTTGCTGTTTGATGTACATCAGGATGCAAGCCTTTCCTTTCTGGAAAAATAACAAATGCAATACTGGAAAACGTGTAGGGAGGTACAGTGGCCATTTGTGCTTACCTTGTTCTTTGGGTAGTGGTACTGATAAACTTCTTGTGTACAATAATTGTAGTACTTGTTGTTTTGTTATAGGAGGATCTTTCAGTGCTACCGTCTTCTGTGGTTAGGAAATACTTGGATTTTTCTACTTTTGAAGTTCAGGAGAAGAAATCAGTAGATTTAGATTTAAATCTGGAGGGACAGTTGTAGGAAGGTTCTCATGAAAGTTTTCTCTAGGGGTTGGCACATACAAAGCTTGGTTTCCAGCAGTGGAAGGAGTAGGGTTGATGAGTGGAATCAAGCAGTAATGGAATAATTTATTTTATAATACAACGTTAGTTTCTTCATCTGTTTAAGGCCTTTGAAGAACCAGTTATAGAAAGTACGTACTTGATGCTGTGAGACTCTTGTTTAGTTAATTGAAGGAACTGATGTGTATCTGAGTTTTGCTTCATGTCATTAACTCTCTGAATTATCAAAATAATGTGGTTTTGAGTGCTTTATTTACAGATTTACCTTCAGTTTGAATTTGCATTTTGATTGCATGGCTTTGGTCTCTCAGGCAGTAAAATTAGAAAATATTGCTGAAGTCCTAATTAGGTAGCTTGTTTACTGTGATAGTGGCAACAGAACCTGGTTTTTTTTGGTTTTTTACTTGCCTTTTTTTGAAGTGCTTATTTGTAGAGAAAAACAGTTAGAGAACAATTTTTATTAGTAATGTATGGTTGAAGTCTTTTGTGTGGTACACTCTGATTAAACCTCTCGTAAGATTTTTAAAAGGACTTTAATTCTGGCAAATGACTATTTGTAGTATCCTTCAGTATAAATACAGCGAGAAAAACATAAGAAAACTGAACAGAAAATGTTCCTGTAATTCAGGACTAGAAGGAAACTCAGCCAAGACCAGCTCTGGTGTTGAGGGCTGTGCAAGGAAGGCAAGATACAGAATATTTCTGGTGAATATCAGGAAAGCCATTTTGCTGTACCGACCAGAGAACTATGGGCAACTCTTCCAAGGGAGTTTTTAGATCCTTTTAAGATGGATAAGAACTGACTTCCTACAACCCTGGGAATGAATGAGCAGCAGCGTGGCACTAGTAGTGGTGACAGGTGTGACACTGCCTGTTTGCTCTGAGGCTGTCACCAGATGATTTTATGGAAGCATCCACGTGGTGGACATGCTCAGTGCTGATAGGGCCACAAAATCCTGTTTATTAAGAGCAGTTTTCTTGAACTCTGCTGGCTGTGCTGTTAGAAGCTGCTTGGTGGGTGGTTGCTCTTCTATCCTGTGGGAGCAGCCGTGCCTTTGGTGCAGCTGTGGCTGTTCAGGAAACCTGCCCTTGGCTTGGTCTCCCCACTGGGTGAGAGGGGTCCTGCCAGGGACAGTCTTTAGCCAGGGCCTATTTCACTTGGTTGTTCTCACTTGTGGGTGGGTTTTTTCCCCTCCTGATCTTTCAGGATTTAATCGAGAAGGTCGTGATCCTGCGCAAAGCCGTGCAGCTCACGCAGGCTGTGGACCCCAACGCCATGGGCGCCCTTTTGGCTGAGAAGATGAGCCAGTATGCCAACCTCCTGGCTGCTCAGGGAAGCCTGGCTGCAGCACTGACCTTCCTCCCTGCCAACACCAACCAGGTATGGGCCCTTCAGGCTCTTTGCTCCCTCTCTCTGTGAACAGGTGTGCTTCAAGAAGAGGTCTCTGCATGGTGCAGTTTGGCATCAGGGTGCACATGCACCTTGAAAATGTGATAGTCAGGCCATTCCCCTCACCCTGTAATGGCCCTGCTGAGCTGGCAGATGTGCAGAGACTCCTGCTCTCTCTTGGTTTCATACCCTTGTGCCTGCAGCCAGTGACTGCCAAAGGGTGTCCCTCTTGCAAGCCAGACATGGCAAATGAGATGATATTTACGTTTGATTATTCTCTTCTGACTTCCCATCTTCCATCATCTGGTCTTTGTAGACAGGCTGGTTTGGGAATGAGGCAGGCAGCTGTAAGGCAGTTCCAGTGGCCTCATGTCTCATGCAGAAAAGACTTATTCCAGTGAAATAAAGCAGAGCAGGTTTCTGAGAGAGCTCATCAGTGAGTGGTGACTCAGCCTCTTGGTGTGGTGCACTGGGTGCCAGGCAGTGCATTTCACCTCCCTTCCCTGTGCTTTTCTGATTGCAGCCAAACATCGTGCAGCTCCAGGACAGGCTTTGCAGAGCCCAGGGGGAGCTCCCAGTGGGACAGGACACCCTCAAGGGACCATATGAGAGAGAGCCCATGGGCAAAGGGCGAGCTGGCCCTGTGGCTGGACGGATGCAGGCGCCCCAGGCTGCAGCCCAGCAGTATTACCAGCAGGTAAATGGGCTTTGGCAATGAGGAAGAGACATGGTGCTTCAGTTCTGCAGAGTAATGGATCTAATAATTTTTTTCCTTTCTCTTGATCTAAGGCTGTGTGACAAACCTCTACTGAGAGCCTTGTGGTAAAGGTCATTGGTGCTTCCTTTCAGTCAGTACAGATGCCTTTTTTGCTCCTCAGCTGGAAATGTTTTTTAAACACTTTGTCAAGTAGCCTGCTTCTGAAGACTAGGTGTTTTCCCCCCTTTGTTTGGGAATGTGCTTTAGTGCCAAGGACAGCTGTGTGGGAGAGCACTGCAGGAATTCTCTGTGCTTCCTCTCACAGTCCCTGACGTTGTCCCATCCCTGCAGGCCTTGGGGCTTGCTCATGCTGCTCACCAGCCTCCTCTGGGGCAGATTACTCCCACCCCCAGCTCTGATTTTGGCTGCAGAAGTTGCCAAGCAGTGGCAATAGCAAACTGAGGGCACTTTGCTGGAGCTGTGGGTACAGCCTTCACAGCCTGTGGAAAACACCTTCCCAGCCAGGTGTAAGGGGGCATGGGCAGGTGGGGAGGCTGAGAGTGAGCTGTGCCGCAAGATCTGGTGAGTATGAGACTAATAAGGGAGCTGTGCAGGGAGGAAGAGGAGGAATGAGGGAGAAAAATTCCCTGGTTTTGCCCCTAACCTGAGGATGACGCTGCAGCAGAACACACTGGCCATCAGGGCAGTGTGGTGTGTTGGGCAGCACTGGCTCTGTGTGTGCCTAGAGAGCACTGCCGAGTCTCTCATTCCCCAGCATAGCACTGCAGTTCATCTGACCCCCCTCTAAAGGTGCTCTGGGCTGGGCTTTCTTGAGAGCAGAGCTGTGTTAGGGCTGTGGGTGTTCTCCTTATGATAAGATAGGCACAAACAGAGGTATCTCTTGTCTGTGCTGTCCCCAAGCTCTCCCTGAAAAACCAGGGCAGGAAGAAAGAAGGGATGAAAGGTTGGGGAGGGGTTGGGTGTTCCTGACAGGAGCAGTAGTGTGTGCCTCTGCCTTCTCTCCAGGGTGTTAGCAAGGTAGATTTCAGGAGGGACAAAGCCTTCATCCAGGATTTACCTTGCGAACCCCATTGCATATGATTTTTAAAGGCATCATGCTTAATCATCAAGTCTACTCTGCTGTGTCTTTGGCCTTCTTCCTTGTAACCAATGAGTTGCCTTTGGAAGCGAAGCTGTGTGTTTCCTCTTTGGCTCTGGGGAATAGCAGCCCTCCTCTAGATGTCAAGATATGAACAATGCTTTTTTAAACCAGAGTTCCCTCTTTCTCCCACTGTTTCCAGAATGCCTCAAGCAATTATTTCAGCAAGCCCTGCTCTTTAATTAAAGGCTGGGTGTATCACAGCTCCACAAGTTCACTGGGGGTTACAGCCCCCTGTGGTGCTGGCTTTTCAGGGAGCTCATCCTCAACAGGAAGGGCTTGAAGGGGACAGGTGTCAGAAAGGTTCCCAGCTGATGAACCAGAATGGAGGGAAATTACATGTTTGGGTCTTAGGATACTTGCTCTGTTTGGCTTCCTTTTAAGAAAGGACTTATTCAAGCTTGAGGCAGCCTTTGTCTAACTGCTGTCCCAAATAGGAACTTGTTCTTAACACTTGGATTCCCTTCAGCATAGTTCTGTTGAACCCTCTTTTTCATCTGACTAAACCAGGCGTGAAAGGGGGTGAACAAGTCTTTTAGACACTCCTGTGATGAGTTATGCAGGCGTTAGCAGTGGCTGTTGTGCAGCTGACTGCACCATTAGCTTAGCACTGCATGGGGTTAGAGACACACAGACTGAAGCCAGCTGAGCCAGCCAGGGCTGCAGGGTCACAGCTTTCCCTCTGCTTATATCCTTGAACCCCAGCCATGTGTCCTGCTGTTGGGCAGCATGCCCACGCCTTGCTCAGGAATGTCACAGGCACAGGAAGGTCTTGATTTCTGTCCCATCAGAAAGGTGGGAGTGGCTGTATGGAATTGAAGCTGTTTGGAGTGACAGAAAAGGAAGATGGAGGAAAGGAGTTACAGGAGACTGGCTGGGAAACAGTTACCATTAAGATGTGTATTTGTGCATGTGCAAGAGCTGAATATCAGTTTCTAATGTTTAAAGATTATATTTTAACCTTTCTAAATTCATCTGAAGCTCAATTTAAACAGACTCTTTTTGTGTGAGGCATATGTTTGAATTTAACATGGCACCTGGGGCTTGCAGCTGTGGTTAGTGATGCTTGCTGTCATGGACCAGTGCTGGGGGGGGCTTCTGCTGTAGGAAAATGGATGAAGGATGGACACCTGGCTGACTGGCACACATAACACTGCACTTGCTCCACAGCCTCTTGTAGCTGCAGCTCCACTGTGCTTCGTCCTCACTCTGCAATTCACTTTGACTCCAGTGCACAGTGATTTTTGTCTGTCTTGAATGCAATTCCCTTCTTCCTCTGAGATTTTATGGCTGTTACAAGTGCCAGCATGCAAACCTTCTTGCGTTCACTTCTTTGCATCTTGTTTTGTGAAACCCTTTAGACTTTTTTATTGTTTTGTTTTCCATGATTGGTATTTCTTTGTTCGATTCAGGTTAGAATTGCCCCTACTGTCACTACCTGGAGTAACAAAACTCCTACTGCCCTTCCCAGCCATCCTCCTGCAGGCTGTCCCTCTGACACACAGGTATAACCTTCATTATTCCTCTCTGAGCCTCTGCTCCACCCCAATATGTCCCCTGGTGTAGTCTGTGTGCTTGGCACAGTCTGGTACAGATAGATGGAAGGAGCAGCTCCCATGTAACCTCTGGGTTTACTCCTCTGCATCTCCTTACTTTTATTTTTCACCAATGCCCAGATGAGTGGCACTGAAAAGTCTCGAGTGGTAACTCAGTGTGACCTGAATTTCCCCAACCCTTGCCCCACACTGGAATATTTGAAGTATGATTTTTCCTTTCCCCCTTTTCCATGGAGATTAGAAGCTTCAGAGTTACTACTTAAGTTTAGTTGAAGGATGGCAGGGGTTAGTTGAACACCAGGCAGCACTGGCAGGGAGCTCTTCCTTGTGCAGGCAGGTGTGTGCTCCTCTGCTTGCTGCTGAAGTCACTGCACATCCAGCTGTGCTTTCAGTGCTGTGCTGGGCACCCTAAGGCACTGGGGTGGTTGGTGGCATTTGCCCCTGTGCTGGTGATTCCCTTCTTCCAGGGAATATGGTTTCAGGCCTTGAAACATGAACTCATCATTTTTCTGCAGTTCTGCTTCAGCACTGCATTACCATTACTGATTAAATCCTGTCTCTCCCAACCATTTTTCCTGTCATTTTTTTTTTTTGACAGGGGGAAAACCCACCTCCTCCAGGGTTTATTATGCCAGGTGCTGTTGGCCCCAGCATGCCACCACAGCAAGCCACATCTTCCAACTACAGCATGTACTCACAAGCAGGAACACGGCCAGCATACCCACAGAGTGAGTAACAGCAGCTTCCCCCTGTCCCTCCCACCCAGCTGGGGCAGCATTAACTCAGGGATAACCAGTCCCCTCCTTGTGGCTGGGAGTGTTCAGACCAAGCCAGTCCCATGGTTCTTGTGGGCTGGGGACAAAGGTGAGCTCACACCTGAGGGTTGTCATTTCTTGGTGGCGTCCAGACATCAGACACCCTCTGTCAAATATTCTTCCTCTGCTGAGGTGTCTACCCACAGCTCTCAGACTCCTCAGCTGGCCTTGCCCAAGGTTCTGCTGTGGTTGGAAACTGCCAAGTCTGAGTCCTGGGAAAGCAGCACAGCCCTGGCAAAGAGAGACAGCTCATCTATGTGCAGCTGGGCCATGCATTTCTCATTGGGGCTTCATGGAAATGGGAGAGGGGATGAGGAAATGTGGGCAGTAGTAGAGGTGAGTGGAGAAGGGGGCAGAGCCCTGACTCACTCAAAGCAGGGACTGAAATTACTGGCATTGAGGAGAAACGGCCATAGATGGGCAGAGGCAGTGAAATTAGACTGCAGGGCCCACAGTGAAAGAAAAGCTGTGAGCTTACATTCCCTTCCAGAGTTGGTATTCATTTCCTTGGCCTAAGTTTTCCCTTTGTCCTTTTTCCCCTGGGACAGGGCTTTCCTTTCTCTGAGAGCCCCTGGGGGGTGTTTGTGGGAGAGCAGCGGTCCTTGGAGCCAAGGCCATCCTCTCTGTGCCTCCCTGCTCCCAGTGATAGGCTGGGGATTTGAGCAGTCCGATAAGCACAGGCAGAGTTGTGGGAGGCAGGATTTGGCTGGGCAGGTAGGTGGTTCCAGGGGGTAGGGGTATGAAGAGAGGAGAGTCAAGTGAAGAAGGCAGCAGAGGCAGATGAAACCTGCTCTGTTATGAACTCACTGACTGTTTTTTTTCTCCCTGTTTGTAGCGTATCAGGCCACACAGCAGTACTCCTCTGGAACAGGGGGACCAGCTCTCTATCAGCCTCAGCAGCCTCTTGCTGCCCCTGCTTCAGCCTCTTACCCCAGCCCTGCCCCTAACACCACCCCTTCCTACCTGCCCTCTGCCCCTGCCCACTCCATGCCCTCCCCGCTGTACCCCGGGCAGCCTCAACCCTCCCCAACGAGCCTGAATCCCATCTCTTCCTTCCCTGCTCCTCCTTCTGGCACGTCCTTTCAGCATGGCAGGCCAGGACCTCCAGCAACTTCTGTGGCTTATGCATTACCTACTGGACCAACAGGTACTCTGCCTGCAACCAGTGACCTTCCTGCATCCCAGAGAACAGGTCTGCGCTTGGACAGGGGGGCAGGCAGGGAGGAGGGAGGGGTTTGGTCTTCACCTGCTCAGTTAAATATGCACTTTTTTCCTTGTGAATGCTCTGTAAAAAGTTTGCTTTTGCTTAGAGATCAGTTCAAAGCATTTCTAAACCACGTCATCACCCATGTGCATCTGTGATAGGGCTGTGTTGGTGCACTAAGCAGCCTGAGCAGTCACCTTTCTCTGGTGAGCCAGACCTTGCCACAGTCACAGAGCTTTTGTCTTGCCCAAGACAGGATGCTACAACAGGCTTGTTATGAGCCTGTTGTCTGCCATGGATGGATCACGGCTCCATTTTAACATTGGTGTCAGGGAACAAAGCACAAAAATGAGCATGTTTTCCTAATCGCTGCAGACAAGATGATCCCAGTTCTCCTCGCTGAATGATTTTGCAGATGTGATTTGGCCATGTCCCTGAGGTTCCTGAGCAGCCTTTTAAGCCCAGGATTGGCAGCATATTTAATTCAAACAGCATTTCCCGTGGCATCAGCTCTCTTTCGTTTTTTTTGTCCCTAACCTCTTATTGTGATGGGATTTACTGTGGCTGCAAATGCCTTAAAAGATAATCAGAAGTGATTTAGAAATGCTTTTATGTGTCTCTTCCCTGAATGTCAATTAAAAGCATGTGTGTGTGGCTGATACTTAGGAGCATGTTGGAGCATGCTTGGTGAGAGAGCACTCGCTGAGGTGAGGCTCCATAACTGCTTGTGACTGCCTGGGTGTCACTGCTGGGGGGACAGTGACCTGCCTGCCATAACAAACCTGTCCCTTCACTTAGCAGCCTGTGAAACAGCAGCTCTGCATGTCACACAGTGCAGGAAAAATCAGCAGTCCTTTTCTAAACCTCCTCAGGAACATCCTTCACATCCAGGTGGTCCAGCTGAAGAGTCAAAGGGCAGATCTGGGAAGCAGAGAGTACAGGGGATGCTGGGCAAGATTTGAGGGATGTTTTGGGGATGTCTGCTCTGCTGACAGACCCTAATGTGCCCACTGTTATTCTCTCTCCAATTTTAAAAGTTTGTTAGGGGTGATGCAGTGCAGAAAAGGCATTTTGTCTTTGGCAGCATGAATCCTATGAGTAGATGTTGGTGTCTTTGAGGCTGGCAGCTCACATACCCCCTTGTGTTTGGGGGGAAAAGTGGTCTTTTGCTGATGCTGTTGTACACCACAACGACACAAGACACTGACTTCAGAAGGCTGAAAATGACTCCTCAATTTTTGGGATGTCTCTTTTTATCCTATTCTACACAGACCAGTTTGATTGGTGACAAAGAAGACAGACCTCATCAATCACATTGGTCAGACCAGAGGGACATCAAGAAGTCCCTCCTAGGGAAAAGAATGTAAACAAAGTTACAGTTGCAAAAACATGTTTCTTGTTTACAGAAAATTCTCTGGGAAAAGAATTTCAGAAAACCAAACATCTCGGGCACAAACCAGGGCTACATTTTGCTATGTCAAAAAATAGGACTGGTGTAGGACTACCGGAGTTGCAAGGGGAGAAAAGGCTGTTTCCATCCACCATGCAGCCACATTTGGTGTCTTTTCTGTTTTTGGAGGTGCTGTACTGTGAGCTCTCCTGACCCCATATTTTAGGGCATGTCAAACTTGAATCTCTAAGCCACAGGAATTACTAAATTGGACCGAGGGAGAGGTGTTGGATAGGGTTCTAGGCCTGGGATGTCAAGCAGCACATTATAATGCAGGCAGCACAGCTTCTGCCACTCCAGGTAAATGCAAGGAACAAGAAAATTGTTCTTTCTTAGCCATTTTACTACTCAACTTGCAACACTGGCAGGCACTTCAGATCTGCCACTTGATAAGATGCTTGCAGTGACATGACACAGTCCACATGGCATGCTCAGAGTGGGTGAAGCTTTTTTCAGAGTTAGAGGTTGTTCATATTAGGCTTTTTATCAAACTTTGAGATGCTGCTTCTGTTTTTCCCAGCAGCTGTGGTGAGCAAGGTAGCCAGTGCCAAGTGTCAGACCTTCAGGAGCCCAAACTTGGGCATCCTCTCTGATTTCTGCAGCCTTAGGGTGAAATGCAGAAGTGGACTGCAGGGCAGGGTGAGGTGCTGAGCTCAGGATGGCTCGTGCATAGACAGAAGTGATGATTGCAGCTGGAGAACTATGGAAAAAAGATGAAGTGTGTCTGAAGAGCACGCTCTGTTCTCTTCCAGTATTTAGATTACACCTTTCAGAAAGCATACCAACAAGAATGAAAACCCCCCTTGTTTTCTAAGTGCAGCAATGACAGTGTACATGCTTAATATGCTTAACCACCCGCACATTTTCTGAGCAGCTGCACTGCCTAGTGAGGGATGCCTTGGCATGAAATCCTGTGAACTCACTGAGATCTGCAGCCAGGAGTAGATCTCACCTGTAGCTCTGAGTGTTCTGGTGCAGTGATGCTGATCCTGGCAATGAAGTGGTGTATTTTTGTGTGTGGTGATGATCTTATCTGGGAACATCATGCTTCACTTTGCAGTTGTGACTCATTTAAAGGCAGGAGTAAGGGAGGAAGGAAAAAATATCTCAAATCTGAACTCTTGAAAAGCACCTGACCTTTGAACTGGCTTGGATTTAAAGATGCATGTAAAAAGGAAGAGTTCTGTAAATATTTTCTGGTTTTTTGCAAAGGCACATAACATCAGTATATTAAGCTGTGCTTGAAGCTTCTGTGAGTGAGAAAAAGCCACATTTAATTTTATTTTCAAGCCCTCTTTGTTTTGAGATAGATCTTAGAACCTGCTTTCCAAGGGAGTTCTAATTTTCAGCATCTTGAATATTGTTTGAAAATGCAATAGCCCAATCCTGAGCCACAGAAATCGTTTGCACCAGAAGTATGAGCATGCCCACCCCAGGAACAGGAGTTATCCCCAAAGCTCCTTTCCTCTTAGGAGTGGTGAGGGCTTTATTGGCTGCATTTTGCCATTTGGATTTGTTGCTGAGTCTGTGCAGGCAGTGTGTCTTTGTGTGAGTGTAAAGTTGATGTGCAAACATACTCATGTTGCTGGGCTGCATGCACTCAAGAGCGTGCCTTGGTTTGAGAAAATACTTGGGCGATCCACTTTAAGGTCAAGATACTTCAAGCATCCCTTGAAAAGCTTTCTGGAATGGTAAAATGGTGTTGAGAAGATTGTGGCTAAGAGTAATGGTCTGTCAGCTGCACTGGAATAGAAAATGAGAACACCAGAAGAGACAAGAAAAAGGGTCAGAATGCTGCAACATTCGTTATAAACAACTAGAAACAATGATTTGCTGCATGGAAAGAGCAACAGGCTTGTTTTGGGGGAAGGTGGAAAAAAGCAATTCCATGAGGAGCTTGAGCAAATGACTTGTCTCCAAGTTAGCATTGTAATTAGGTTAGGTGGTTTTTTTCTGCTGATGCATGTTGTGAAACTAAATTGCTGGTCAAAAATTAAAGACCAACTGCTTTATTATTTTTGAAGAAAAAAATTTTTTTTAGTTATCTTTGCATTTTGTCTGCAGAAAGTCTACCATCTCAAGACCAGGCCTCTCCCTTCGCAGGTGAACTAGGTACCACCTAACCTGAAAATAATTACAACCACTACATGAAATTAATTGAATGGTCATCAATTATTCAGATGTTCTTCAGAGAACATTGTGTGATGCTGTTTGCCAATTAGACTTAAATCAAATTGATTTTTAATTCCTTAATTGAAACCAGTAACAACATATCTGGAGTTTTTAACCACAGAAACAAATACTTTTTAAATATTTTCCTTTTTTTAATGCAAATTATTCCAGGAAATTAACAGCGGTGACAGTCTGGGAGATTTTTGTAATATGCTACTCCTATCATTTAGACTCCCTGTATCTGAAATACTCTGGGATTTTCTGGATAGGGAGAAATAGAGGAGGCTGCCAGGAGATGGCACTGCCTTTGGTTAAAGAGAAAGCAGATGTGAAAGGGGTTTTAAATAGTTTTTCGTTTACCCCTTTAACATGCTCAGGATGTGGAACTTGGTTGACAAAAGCCTGGGAGCAAATTAAATTTCAGATAAATTGAGCACATTCTGCAGTAACATTAACCTGTGCTGTCTAAGGTAAATTCATCATCTGCTAAGTGAAAAACACTGTGGTGAAAAAGTCCATTGAGCAGGGATTTGGGTTTGTTGGCTTTTGGTGGCTTGGTGCAATAAATCCTGATGACTCAGTAATGCCTGGATGCAACGCCTGGGCCCAGCTCCATGTGAGGGCAGCTCTTTCTAATGCACTAATGGGAGCTTTGGGGTGCAAATCTCACAGCTGCAGGGGGCTTGCTTTCTTGGGAGAGCAGAAGGTTTGGTGCTGAGCAACACCCCCGACTTGGAGTGAATCTGCTCAGACATCCTCTGTGCTTCCAGTTTCAAACAAATCACCCCTGGTACAGAAAGCCAGATTTTCCCACCTTGCTCAAGCAGCTCTGCTCTGATTTGGGGATACAAAGCACCCAAAACCATGCTTGTAGCTGGCAGGAGAAAGCTGGGTTTGTGGCTCTTTTGTGTTTTCAAGGTGACTGGGTGAACCTGGCCTGAAATGCTTAAGGCCTCTTCTTTTTGTGTGGTGTTACTGGGGAACTCCATGTCCCAGTGTTGTGGATAAGCTCTCTTCACACACAGTCTGTGTAGCAGAGCTTTCTTGGGCATGGTAGGCCCTCTTCAGAGGCATGTCTGCTCAAAGCTCTTTTTCCTGCAAGAGAAGAAAAAGTTAATAATTAAGTTATTAACTTGAGAACAGTTGGTCAAGATCTCAAACCTTACCCAGTGAATGCAGAGCCCAAAGGGTCTCATGGCAGGGATGTTGGGAGGCTCTGCCTGGCACAGGACATGTTCTGGCCTCTTGCAATTAAACAGATGGGACTTTGGGTTTTTTCATGCAGAAAAGACAAATTTTTATTTACGTAGTTTGTTTTTATATGGTATCAGTAGGCATTGTGTATGAATTTAGTTGGTTAGGAAATTATTGAAATTTAGTTCATTAGTTGGTAATGGCTGTTGTACATGTCTATTAAACTTTTTTATTTCTAGATAGTTTAGTTTTTTAATAGATTCTTCTGGGACAGACTTTTTGTTTTTGCAGGTGTAACTTTTTTTTTTTTTTTTACAAGAATAGATTGTTTTGCAAACTGATTTTTATTCTTATAATTCTTTCTCGTGGGAACTTAACAGGCTAGCTGCACCCAGCTGAATTAGCAGGCTTAAGCCATGATATCAGAAAGCCTTTCTTTTAAAAGGTTTTTACTCTCAGGGAGGCAAGTCAGGGCAGGCTCTGCCAGTAGAGCCATGGCAGGGATCTGGCCCAGCTGAGCTTAAGAAGGCATCACTTGCCCTCCTCCCAGGTACTTACAGTCTCTGTTTTCTTTCTGTCCCAGGGCCCCAGAACGGCTGGAATGACCCTCCCACCCTCAACAGAGCTGCCAAGAAGAAGAAGGTACTCTAGAAAGTCCTACCTCAGCACAACTGAGTGCTGCTCACCTGAAAAACAGTAGTTTAAGCTGCTCCTGGGAAACCTGTTGGCAGGAGAAAGGAAGAGATGGGTCAGCAGCAAACAAAAGCTGCATCTCATGAGCAGAAATGGCCTTTATGTCTCTCTAATATCCATTATCCCTCTCAAAATGTCTAAGCCTCTAAAAATCTGATGAGGTTTTGCTGAAGTTGTGGTTGTTAATATCAACATTGTTTGTGGTTTGAAGCAAATAGTTCCAACTGTTTTCATCTGCAGTAAAGCAGCAGAGTTTTGCAGGAGATGATACTTAGGCAAAATGAGGAGGCTGTGCAAATTGTTATAGATTATTGATGTTGCTGGAGCTGAAAGCAATTTGTCCTGATTAAGGGTCTGACCCTGAGAGATCTGTTGAGAGTAAGACAATTTCCATGATGGAGATAATGTAGTTTTGCAAAATGGATTTAAATTGCAGCAGGGCAGGATAACTGGGAACACTTGGCACGAAGCAGAATGAGCCTTTTCATCCCCTGGTGCTGCTGTAGCCTGGAGTATCTCCACAGCAGTCAGTGTTATCCACTGCTCTCTGACCCTGGGAAGCAAGGGTTAGTCCTGGAGCATGTAAAATGTGGGGAGAACAAAACATTAGAGCAGCCAAGGTAAGGTCTGGGTGAAGGCAAAGGCAGAGGTCTTCCAAACCCAAAGGGTTTTGGTCTCTGCAGTTCAAGGTGAAGAAGCTTTTGGAGGCTGGATAGAGAACTCTGCTGGAGGAGAAAGCTCAAGAAGCAGCCTTCTGCACACAGGGTTTTTGCTACTTCTCTGTGTGTGTGTGTCACAGCCAGAATTTCTGCCATAGCCTAGGCTTGGCTCCTTCTAAATGAGGAATGTGTTTGTTGCATTCCCTGTTGGGTATTTAACAAATCTGTCAGTTGTGTTTCTATGTTTGTTTCCCTTCTGTCCACTGTCTGAGGGGTGGTTTAGCATATTCTGAAATGATTCACCACATGGACTATTATAAAAGAGAAGAAATGTCTGGCATTTCAAGCCATAATTTTCAGCTGTTTTCCTCCTAACTAAGAACTTACTCACCACTCAAAAGTTTATTGCTTTGATTCATTTCCTTTGTAATTGATTTTGTTGCTGGATTGGGATTTTTTTTTTGCTGTCCCAAACCACTAGCTTAATTCTAGCATCATTCATCCAGGCTTCTGTAATCTTCCCTTTTTTTCCCCATTGACACCCAAAGAAATGTGCACATTCCCATGAAAGCCCTTTCTGTTGTTTTGATTCCTGCATGTGTAGCAGAGGCCAGTATTTGATTTTGTTGTTTCTTTCCTCTACCAAATGTTTGTGAAACACCCCTGTGTAAAGACTGGCAGATGCTCAAGGATGAATCTGAAATGCCCTGGTAATCTGCCTTAGTGCAGACCTGTGTGCCAGAAACTTGAAAGGCTTTCAGAAGCTTTACTGGGGCGTGTTGCTGGCTGTGACCTACGTACTGCATGGACAAAAATACACCCTTGAAAATGAGACACCAAAGTCTAAATTTAATGACCCAATAGTAAGAATAGATGTAGGTGTGGGTTAGTTTTCTGCTCTAATAATGCTGGTCTGCCAAACCTCTGTTTTGGAGGGACAGGGGCTGTGATTTGAGGTGGCTGCACAAAGCTCTTGTGTCCAGGGGCAGGCTGGGCTGCCCCAGGGCAGTTCTTACTGTGCAGCCAGAGGGATGGGTTTGGTTAGCCTGGGTGAAATTGTGTGTTGTTTGCCCCTGCTATTTCTGTATCCAGCGCTCCCAATGACTGTGGTTTGGGAAGGCTGTAAGAGCTGGGTGTTGTGCTGTGCCTGCAGCAGCCACACCAACAGAGATGCCCTGCTGTTTTCCCCAGGTCCCTGACAACTTCCTGCCCCCGGTGCCCATCACCTCCCCGATCATGAACCCGCTGGCGGATCCGCAGTCTCAGATGCAGCAGCCCCAGGCTCCAGCAGCACCCAGCAGTGCACCCAGCTTCCAGCCTCCACACCTCCCTGCAGGGCAGATGGTGCTGCAGGGTGGCTTCCAGCCTGCTCCCCAGCCCCTGGGGCCATCCATCATGCCGCCCAGTGTTTCCAAACCCAGCACGGAGGGAGCCCCGGGAGCCCCAATTGGCAATGCCATCCAGGTAAGGTAGCCCCAGCCCTGCATGGGTTTGTTTGTCCATCAGTAGAGCCTGCCAGGCAGGATCCTGTTGTGCAGGCTTTTCTTGTAGCTGCAAAGTGTACTGCAGAGTTTCTAGGCACTGGCTTTGTATAGTGCTGGCATTTTGTTGCTGTAATCTCCACCTAGATGGCACTAATCCTATAGTATGGGCCAGCAAGCTGCTTCCTTCTGCAACTTTCACAGCTTCCCAGAGGGTGCAACAGTAGGTGCTGGTAAAGTCACCTCCACACACCCACAGGGAAGAAATGGGAGTTGTGCCAAGCTAGGTAATAATGCCACTTGGTTTAGCTGAAAACAACATGTGGGCACAGTGACCTGGAAAAGCCTCACCTGTTCCCTGTTGCTCAGCACGTGCAGGCACTGCCAACAGAGAAGATCACCAAGAAGCCCATCCCTGAGGAGCACCTTGTTCTGAAGACCACCTTTGAAGCTCTCATCCAGAGGTGCCTGCTGTCTGCCTCTGATCCGGTGGGTGATTTCTGTGACTTGTGATTTGGTAACGAATTCATTTCAAAGGGAAACAACAATTACCTGGGAAAGGGAAGGTTAACAGCTTTAACAAACCACTGGAGCTGGATAGGAAAAACATTTGCCATGGCAGCCAGTACTTTGTAAATGAGCTATTCCTCCCAAAGCTTCTCATTTATTTCTGATGGCCAGTAAATGACGTGCCACCACAAAGCCCAGGTGCTGAGTGTTCAGCTCGTGCCTGCCACATGCTAAAAGGTGGTGCTGGTGGTGTGCAGAGGGCTTTGTGCACTGAGGTTGCTTGTTCAGCAGCACAGACTCGTGCTCTTGTTGGTTCAGTGTCACTCAGTTGCTCAAAAAGTTGCTCTATTTAAAGGCTGTAGAGTGCATATACATGTGTTTGTATGTCTATATAGTGTATTCTGCATTGCCTTTGACCTTTTATTCCTCTAAGTGCCCTTCTCCCAGACAGACAAGGAAGGCAAAAGTGTCCCACTCATATCTGCACCTGGGGATCGCTTTTGTGCTCTGCCAATGCATTTTGCTTGCTTCTTGTTAAGTCTCTCTGATTTTCTTAGGCAGTGAAATTGTTTCAGCCCCTGGAGATAAGGGACACCGCCCTGACTGTACACATCAGTTGTTGTCAGAGCAAACACAGGCACTGCTCAGCTGTTACATTCTAAAGGGGAAAATGGGAATGGGAACTTAAGAGGGAGGAGAACAATCAGTTTGCACTTTCACCTAATTGCTTTGGCTGGAGAGATGTCTTGCTGTTCCCTAGACACAATTTATTCCTCTCTGACCATCTGTAAAATGAAAATAGCATGTGCACCTTTTCATGGGTTTTGAAGCAAATGTTCTGTGGTCATGCATCTGAGAGTTAGGCAGTCCAAAAGAACTGGGCGTTTCTTACCTGCTCCTCCTGAGGTACTTGTTCCTTAGATATCTCAGTTCCTTGATGACATAACTGCTGCTGAGGAGTTTTCCTCATGTGGCCCAAGATCCATGTGTTGTGTTCTCCTTTATGCCCTCTGAACAGCTTTCCCTAATTTCTAGCACAGCAAGCAGCCAGCAGTTGGTCTTCACCCCTGAGCTAGAGCCTCCCCACAGGCTTTATTTTCTCCAGACCATTATGTAATCCAAAGAAATGTTTCCAGTTGCCAGGGAAAATGGTAGTTGGCCTAAGTGAAGGTGGATTGATGCACAGACTGATTTAGGAGCAAATTCCAGTACTCTTGTGCACTGATGCCATTTCTGCTGCTGTTGACCAGCAGCTTTTTTGTGCTTCTGCAATTGTAACCTTGATGCTTTATGACTGTTTTATTAGTCTGGAGTAAAATCTGCCGGGTTAGATGTTGTTTAAGGAAAAAAAAAAAAAAAAAAAAAAAAACAGATAAAAATACATTTCTCCAGCAGCTCCAGGTGAAATGTACTGGGGTTATTTTAAGAGCCTTTAATGGCAAAATAATTCCAGGCACATCAGTGGGTGGTTTACTTTATAAAAGTCACGAAAGCACAAAGTGTCTTTAAGGACAGATTGGGTTAGGCTATTAGTTTTGCTGTTGACACTAAAAACTTACAGACAAACTGCTGGCTTTACTAATCGCATGAGGAAAAATATAATTAGGTTTTGCTATAAATGATGACTGAGTTCTACACACTTAAAACTGGAGCGTCTGCATGTGCCCTTAAGCTCTCACTGATGTTGCTGGATACTTCATCCCAGTAAGAATTTTGTCCAGTTATCATTATGGTTTTTCAGTGAACTACAGGAAAAAAAATAGTACTGCAACTTGGAATTCTGTCACTTTTCTTATCATCTATTTGCCAGTGGGGTTTGCAAATGGCCAGTGGCTTTTGAGGTGCACCTCTACAGCTTTCCATGTTCTGTAGATAACTGCAGCCTTTACATGTGGAGAACTACAGTCACGTGGTCTTTCCTAGCAAAATCAGGGGAAAAGAGTACAGAACAAAGAATCCAAATGATGTGCTGGGAAAATGTTGTTGAGAAGGGAATTTGATGTGCTGCATGGACCTCTTTGCAATGATATCACGTTGGTCTGGAGTTCTTAAAATTGCTGTGCTTTGATGTATTTATTTGTCTTGCAGCAAACCAAGAGGAAACTGGATGATGCAAATAAACGCCTGGAGTTTCTGTATGACAAACTCAGGGAACAGACAGTAAGTTCTGTTTTACTTCCTCCTACCCTCAATCATGTATGGCCAATTACTTCATTGATGCAATACTACTTCTGCAGTATGTAGCACATGCTTATTTTTTCTTTGGAAGAGTGCTCCAAATCCATTTATTGGAAGTTTGCACAGATTTCTTAGAAAATAGCCAGTTACTGTGCTTGGCCCCACGTGCCTGTGCAGACCTTACAGTGTTGTTTTGGGGGTTGTGTCATGAATTTTTTGAGGCTGTGCTGAGCCAGAGAGCCGAGTTCCTTGCAGCAGGCACAGTTTCTCTGCTCCAGGCGGGAACTGAGACACACAGCCTGGGGTCAAAACACATCCCAGGGGACTTTGATGTTGGAGGCTCACTGACTTCACTGGAAGGCAGATGTACAAGTACTTCTGAAGATAAATTTTTCCAGAGCCTTCCAGGAGGCTTTGGCAGAATAAAGTACTGTGCTTAAATGTCTTAGTACCTTAAGAGTAGAATGATGTAATCCTCTTGTTGTCAGGCCATGTTTGCTGAGGAATTAACCTTACCCAAAGGTGTGAAAGCTCAGCAGGTGTTTCTGCTGCCAAGAGTCTGTCACAGCAGGTCTCCACCCCAGGGAATTGCATCCAGGGGCTGGCAAGGAAGGCTTGCAGGGTTAGCAGAGATCCATTCTGCTTGAAGTCTGTTGTTAGACTTCCAGTGACTGTTGGCAGTGTGGTGCAGCCCTGAAGATGGCTATCTCCAAAGAGAGCAATTAAGTGCTGCACCTTCCTGAGGGCCGAGTGCCACACTCAGAATTTCTCTTTCTGGTTTCTCCTTTGTGTTGACCTGCCTTGCCTGCCGCCCTTGCAGCTCTCTCCAACCATCATCAGCGGCTTGCACAGCATCGTGAAGAGCATCGAAGTGCGCAACTACCAGGAGGGACTGAACATCCACACACACATCGTCAGCACCAGCAACTTCAGCGAGACCTCGGCCTTCATGCCAGTCCTGAAGGTCGTCCTCACCCAGGCCAACAAGCTGGGGGTGTGAGGAAGCCCTGCACTTGCCAAGGCCTGGTGGTTGCTCTCCCAAAGAAGTGCGTTTCTGCGGCAGACATGCGGGAAATGGACCAAACGCTCGTCCTCAGCATGGCGCAGTAGAGCTGGCAAATGGCATTACACTCTCCCTGCAAAGTACTTTGTTCTAGGAGGGCTGTGGAGCCCTGGTGCTTTTCTTCTTATTTTAATCCTTTTTCCCCATCCCTAACGATTCTCATCTACAAATAGTATATTTAATGGCTGATGTCCCACGTTGTCAATTTTTAGGTGCATGTCACGCAGCTAAACACTGGCTTTTAATAACAGATGTATGTGTTGAAACAAAACAAGATAAGTTGTGTATTGGACCTTAAAACAGATTATTCCCTTCCATCCCACTGTTCCTTATCCACCAGATTAAAAACAGTCTGATCATGTTACAAGCGTATTTGGTCTTTCATTTTATGAAGCTGCTTGCAGTTCTATTATTGCATCTTACATGTTAAATAGCTTAATTGTGCACTGGGGCAAATGAGCAAAATGAAAGCTAATGTGATATTTTCAATAAATGTAAATTTATTAAAATTTGTCTTTATGAAGTGCAGTGGAGAGATTTTGAACTGGAGTATACAGTGGGGCCACTTTCTGTTGTGTCCTGGGCGTGAGAATACTTTTGTTTTTCCTCTTTTTATCACTAAAAGTTCTGTGTAGAACATAAAGCTCAGCAGTTGAAAACATGCCTGGGTTTGGGAAACAAAAGAAGCAGTTTTGCATGAAAACAACCTAGAATATCAGTGCTTGTGGAATGTAGATTTGGCAATGCATGTTGCAAGAAATAATCTCAATAACAATGTAAATCACTGCTGACTTCTGTGTCTTCAAACAGATTTGTTAGACAAAACAGTTTTATCTCCTTTCCAGCATTTTCTTACTTCATAAGCTTTGAAAATTGGAGAACACAAGGCTTCAGCTTCGAATTAACCTCATTTTAGGAGTTTAAACAACAATTGGAGTACAATTTTTGGTCTAGGTTTTATTTTCTAAGCAGTGTTACAAGTATTCTTGGATAAGTGTACTTACACCAGTGTATTCAGCACCTTTGTGTCTTGATGCAAGGTAGAAGTTGTGAAAGAACACATGCCAAGGTAGACAGGAATAAAATAATTGTTTTTAAAACTGTCAATTGGGTGAAAAGCAGCTGTACTGGGCTGGCCTGTACTTTCTGTGATGCAAAGAAAACAAAAAGCAGTCTCAGTCCTTCAGCCCCAAACCAGCAGATAGGAGGTAATGCTAGATGAGCTGAGGAGCTGGCCTTGCCTGTGCTCTCCCTGAGTCTTTTTGGGACTTCTGGCCGTGGAGCTGGAGTGGTGGCACACACTGGCACTTGTGAAGGACAGGCACATGGTTCATATTTTGGGAAGCTGGCTGTTTCTGGCAGTGGCAGCTGGGGAGACTGATGGTGGTGGCAGAAGGGCATGGCCTCCAGTAGGTACAGGGTTGTGGGCAAAAGCCCTGCTGTAAGTTGGAAGCTCATAGGTTCCAAGAGCAGCAGGCTCTGAGAGTAACTAGCTGGGAATCTCTATGTAAGAATGTTTAATGACACAGGAATGTTTAATGACACAAACCTTCACGAGCCTTGCATCCATGTCAAAGAGAATGCCAAATGACAAGGAACTCAGCAAGGCACATGTGCCAGGGACAGGACTGAAGAGTTTATTTAATGGGAAGAAATTAAATAAATTTTGCTTGTTCTCCTTGTGAGGAGCACGATGGAAACAGGTTGATCAGAGCTAGAGAGCAGTGTTGCATGAGGAGAAATGTGGTGGTGGTTTGGTCTGGAAATCGAAGTGGTCAAAAATGAGACCACCAGGTAAGAGGGAAACGGGTGAGTTTTGAAGTGACAGTATCCTGTCACCTTGTGGGGTGCAGCATACCCTGATGCTGCACCGTGGCCTGGACACTGTCAACAATGGAGTAATCCCCTCTCTTTCCTTGCTGAAAGGAAAGCTGTCTTCCACCTCAGCCATTGTCAGGAGCTCAGGACAGGAAAACTGCACTGCCCAAGTGTTTAACAGGAGTGGATGCACAAATCTGCTACTTCTCTCCTGAGAGCAGCTGAGATGAATTATTGGTTATGCTGCCGTCTGTTCATATCTTCAAGGAATGCCAAGCAATTAGCCACCCATCTGATGGGATAAATGCAAACGGCCACCTCCATTTACAGAAGGCAATGAAGCCCTGCCAAGTTATGCTGGTAAAATAATTTGGCCCCAAATAACCTAATTTTGATCTTACTGAGCAAGAAGAGATTTATACCTTTACAACACCAAGCTGCTCCTCTTCGCGGCCACCCAAGGCTGCAGAATTAGAAGGGATGGAAGGAATTCAAGGATGTATTCCGAGCAGCATGGGTGTTGTCTGACAGCAGCTGACATGAGGAGGTACCTTGCTACCTCAACAGTCACCATCCAAGCAAAAGAGTCAGCAGGAAAGGGCAGAGTTAATGCAGTTGTGTCCTGTTTGGAAGCAGGTGGGGATGTAACAGTGCAGAGAGGCCTGGCTGCAGGCAGGACATCCAAGTTAAGCACTTGAGTGAAAACCTTTTTGTGCTTGTAAAGCTCTGTAATGGATTTATCTTGGTTTTGCTGGCAGAGGTACAAGGTCAGCATTAGGCATGAATGTTGGAGATTGTCTTTAATTGCTGCTGCCCTTCGAGTCTGTGCAGAGTTTACATCAGATTTTTCCTGTGTTGTGCCTCCCGGATCACACAGTTCCCAAACATAAAGATTGGGAATGTGGGTTTACTGCATAGTGACTACCGTGTTTTCTCTGCCCAGAAGGAAGCCTGTGCTTAGGCTGACTGGGCTATCGAGAGACAAGGGACAGGGTCTTGCTGCCAGAGCTGTTTCCCCAAAAAGCTGTGGAGTGGAGGGTGCATGTTTTGGGAAGCATGGCAGCATGGCAGAGCAGTGGCACCACTGCCAGAGTTCTGCAGGCTTCATCCTCACCTTCACCACCATGCTGGCCCTTGGCTTCAGCAGCACCACCCTGCTGTGTCCTTAGCCCGGCTGGGGACCCCTTTATGGCTGAGAGGGGAAACAAAGGACATCCTGAGGCAGATCCTTCCCTTCCCTGCCTCCCCTCCCCATCCCTGCAGTCCCACATGGCTCCACACCCCGAAGTGTCCATTGTCCTCAGGTGTCCATTGCCAAGGCAGAGCAGCAGGTATAGAGCCAGGCGTGGCTCCAAGCTAAAGGGAAATCCAGCCAAACATCTGCCAGCACCTCCCCTGCAGGGAATGCTGAGTGTCCTGTCGAGGTGCCTGGTGCTGAGCTGAGCTGCTCAGCCTTGAACAAGGGCCAAGGCCATTGCCTTGGGATGAGAGAGGAATGTAATAAATACTGTACTGATACCAGGAACAGTTTCAGCACGTCCAGTCTTCAATGGGTGATCTCCCAGCCTTGACTTGCTGCATGCTGGGTCGATCATTGCCATGTTCCCTCTGGGGATCCTGCAGATCAAACAGATACATCACCAAATGGCCAGTCAGTGTGGATGTATGGACACATTTAATGCAATCCTCACCCAAAGGAGGCTGAACTGATTAAAATTCCTCTGAGCTTTAGAGCTGCAAGCTATCCAGAAGAGCATCTAATTAAGAGGGAATTTGTTACAAAGCACTCAAAAAAAAAGCAGCTGCAGCTGACCTCACCCAGTAAGTCTGTGCCTGCCTGGACAGCATGCAGAAGGCTTCTGGAGAAACTGTTGCTCAAATTCTTTGCCAGGTACAGAAGAAGCACTTTAATCCACACAATTGATCAGATATTCCTTGTCCCTCTGATGCTTAAGGTTTTGTTTCCTTCTTTACTTAAATAGTTCATTTGAACAATGCCTTGGGGTGAGAGAAGAGAAGAGAAGAGAAGAGAAGAGAAGAGAAGAGAAGAGAAGAGAAGAGAAGAGAAGAGAAGAGAAGAGAAGAGAAGAGAAGAGAAGAGAAGAGAAGAGAAGAGAAGAGAAGAGAAGAGAAGAGAAGAGAAGCCACGCCACTGTTGAGAACATGTTAAATAGCTCTGCACTGAAATGTGATGGTAGCAGGCAGGACTGAGTAGCATTAAAATGATACTCACTGTTCACACAAAACATTCACCACCTTTCTTCATCCCACTACCCTCTTTCTTTCTTCCGGGCAGTGAATTCAAGAAGAATGTTTAAAACATATCAAAAACAATCTTGGGTTTAATTATGTGCTCTCTGCAGACTCAGTTGCCTCAGGAGGTGTAGTTAGTAATTAATTAGCTCAGCAGACTAATGTGCTGTGTAGCAATATCTCTCATTAAGCCACGCTCTGCTGGGTCCAGGCCCATCAGGAGTTGAGGCCAGTGCTGTGCTGAGCCCCACTTGGGATGGAGGTGAGCTGGTGTCTTCCCCTGCCACATCACTATCAAACCTTGGCAAAAGCCTCCCTCTGAACTCCTTTGGGTGCCTTTCTAAGGCAAGAAATAGTCGAGTCAAATAACCAGAGAAGGACAAATAAATTCTGGAGCTATGCAACATTAGGGGTCAGTTTTTGCAGTTTCTGAGACCTCTGTGATAATAAAAAAATGTGAAGATCCAAAGACTTTCAGGCCAAAGACTGCAGCCTCAGCTGCAGAGGACCATCCCAGCCTGGCTCACTCCAGAAGGCAGAGAGCCTCTGGGCCTTGTGCTACTTGGCAGTGAGGATGTTCGATGGCACAGGCATCAACCTGACACACGGAACACAACAGGCAGGGGCCACTCGCAGGTGTGAGGATTGCCCCGTGTTTCTCCCTGCAAAGGGAGAAAAGAAAGCAGGCTTTGCCTAAGGGCAGCACCTAACTGCAGCAGCAGTGCTGAACCCTGAACCCCTGCGAGTCCATCACGCTTTCTGCTGGAACAGGGAGCTCCACAAGATTTAGGTCTTTGTGCTTTGTTCTCGCCTTGGTTGTCTGACACTCAGCTGTGTTGGCAGGGTAACCTAAAACCTCCTTTCTCCCAGCAACACAGAATTATCCCCGTGCCACAGAGACGGCTGTCCCCGGCAGCAGTGGGAATCTGCCAGGGAGGTATTCCCAGGCTGGTGTCCAGGGCAGCATTCCACACCTCGGTGCAGATGATGGATGAGCCCTCTCTCAGAGGCAGGGCTCAGAGGATGTGTGATCACTTGTGGGGTGCACTGAAGCACTCAGAGCCCGGGCCAGAGTGTTCAGCAGCCCGGTGCAGCATTTCAGCCAGGTTCAGACAGGCAGGCTCAGTCCCGGGGGGAATCACACTCCTGCCTGCTTCCTGTGAGTGGATTTGAGGCTGTGCTCCAGCGCTGTCCCCCAGCAGTGAGATCTGAGCAGGAGCAGAGGCCAAGACCACAGAGTGAGGCAGACCACACAGTGAGATCATTTGGAGTCAGTGCACAAGACAGGAACAACAATACAGACAAGTCCCCTGGACCACAGCTCAGTGCCCTTTTACCTGCACAGAAGAGGTATTTTTGCAGCAGTGGAGGGCAAACTCAGTGAGCAGATGGACAGACACCACAACAGAAAGTCCAGCTGGAATTGCCAGCAAAGGCAAGATGTGCAGACAAAAGGGAGGCTGTCACCTTCCTCTCAAAACACTGCCTTGAGTTCTCATTTTCAGCACGTCTGCATTCACCATTGGGTACAGCAGAGAAAACCAAGTTGTTTCCAGATCTCTAAACTACATTCAAGCATTTGATTTTTGGTCTTTTGGTTGCTGTTTGTTTTGTTTTTTCTTCCAGACTTGCACATCCTTCGCTTTTAAAAATACGAACCCAGGAATGTTTATTGAGAAAATCTCCTTTTAACTCTGTTGCTGTTTTGGTTGCAGCTCCCCAGGTGTTTTTTTCTGTAGGCAATTCTGGCTCACTGAATGTTTTCCAATTATTTTTTTTTTACCAAGGGAAGTAGGATCCAAACTTGCAAAATCTTTTCTTTGTATTTCTGCAAGGCCACTAGCAAGGCCTTAATCTGAAAGTCCAGACCTCTCTCTGTGACATGTAGTCCTGACATTATGATCTATGTAGCCAGGTACCTTTATTCAAGAAAGTAGATTCACAGCATCATATCCTAAAATCTGCTGCTTCCCACAGCCACGGCAGTGATCCTGGGACAAATGCTGATGCTGTCACTGAGTTGCCACTGCCCAAGCAGTGATTTCTGGGATCAGGGGAACAGTGATGGGCTCCACTCACCAGGAATGAGACTGTGCAATGACATTCTCACAGAGGCTACCTTGGGCTTCCTCTGCTCCTCCATCAGGACCAGCAGCTCCATGGGCATTAGGGACAGCTCTGGAGGCATCTGGGCTGGGTACCCCATAATATCCCCCTTACAGTTTGGCTGCTGCACTTGCCAAGCTTTCTCTGCATGCAGCCAGCTTCACTTGGAGAGGGACACGAGGACTTGTCCTTCACAGAAGTTACTCGACAGTGTCACCCCAAGCATCAGCACTCCCTCCACCCACAGGACCTGTGGCCATAGCAGAGCATTTTTCACATCATCTTTGTTCACCTGCTTTCCCTGCTGCACTCTGTAAGCAAACTGCTGGGAACTGGAGATAACCGTGGGGTGTGAAATTCACAGTATTGTGTTCAAACGCTCACAGAGGGAACCTTCACAGATGTGCCCATCAGTGACTCAAACTAGCTGACAGCCTGGCAAAGCAATTTGTTTGTGTTTGCCTCTTGCCAGGGTGGCAGGAATGTCTATGGAAGGCAGCTGGGAGGCTTCCAGAGCCACTTGCATCTGCATGGGCATACAAGACTAACATCTATGCCGTGCCACGTTTTAACAGCCTGCAAAAACAGGTCAGGACGAACAGTTACATCCTGCCTTTTCAGACAGATGTGCTCCCTGGGTCTCCACACTTCCTTGCTGCCTGGGAGCATTCCCATTTCATTCACCTTGAACCCTGACATTCCTGCCTTAAACACTCAGGGCATCCTTGTCCCTGGTGCTCAGAGGTGGGCCTGGGCTCTGCAGGTTCCTTCTGTGCCCAGCAGCAGCTGGGGAGGATTGGGGCCTTCCTCCTGCCCTCGGGCACTGAGACATGGAAAAACCATTAAGGGATGGACTCTTCTCTCCTGCCTGCCCCCAACATCGGACTGCAGAGTCCAAGCAGGAGGATGAGTATCACACATTAGATCAGTAGTAGCTACACTTGAAATGAACCTACAGTTGACCTTGGGCACCGGAGGAGGTCAGGGCAGGAAAGCACAGAGCAAGTTTAATCACCTTCTGAGGCCCTGGTGCAGCAATGGAAGGACATGGAAAGCTGTAAATCGTGGAAAACCTGGTTCCAGCCAGGGCGGAGGGCTGCTGGCGATCCTGGGCCTCTCCCTCCTTCCCTCCAGTCCTCCCAGGAACATTCGACACCAAACAAAATGCATCGCAGGCAAACGTTTTATCTGGAATCGGTGTCTGGGTCTGTGTGCTGCCTGTGCAGGATGCTCTTGCCCCGCGGCAGGTGAGGCAGCACCTCGCTGCTCACTGCGGGCCACCCTTCTGCCACCGGTGAACTTGCCATCCCCGGCGCCCCGGGATCCCTTCTGTCCCGCAGAGCTGGCAGCGGGGGGACACGGGGCCCGGCCCCACGAAACGACACCTGAGCGCCCAAACAGCTCCGTCCGCGGCGGCACGGAGAGAACACGCGTGGCGGCTCTTCCCTCGGGTGCGCGCCGCCGGAATCTCGCCGCCGGCCTCTGGCCCGCTTCCAGCGCCCGCCTTGCCTCTCCCAGGCTGGAAAGTTTACCCATCACCTCTCCAACACCTGCTCCTCCCCAGCGCCAGCGGCACCTTTTGCTCTGACGGCACGGCCCCGCAGAGCTGAACGCCACGGGCACAGCCCCGGGCTCGGCGGGGCCGCGCTCGGCGGGGGCGCGCCGGGAGGCGGCGGCGGGCGGAGCCGGGCCCGGGGCGGGGCGGGCGGCCCGGGGCCACCATTGGCTGTCGCTATGCGGTCCCCGCCGCCGCCCCCCGCCCGTCCCCGCCGCGGTGCGGGGCGCAGCCGGCGGCGCGGCGGCTCCATGGCCCGGCGTCCCGGCCGCCCGTAGCCGCCGCGGGGCCGCGCTGCGGAGGGGCCGCCGCCGGGCCTGCCCAGCGCCCGGCCGGAGCCATGGCCGCGGCCCGGAGGGCGGCCGGCGGCGAGGAGGGCACGGCGGGCTCGGCGGGCGGAGGGCAGGCCATCGTCTGGCGGAACGTGGTGCTCATGGGGCTGCTGCACCTGGGCGCCGTCTACGCGCTGAGCCTGGTGCCGCGGGCGCACATCCTCACCCTGCTCTGGGGTGAGTGCGGGCGCCGCGCCACAGGTGGGGCGGGGGCGGCGGGCGCGTCTGGGCTGGCCGCTGGCCGTGCCCTGGCCGTGCCCTGGCCGTGTCTGTCCGTGTGTGTCCGTGTCTGTCCGTGTCTGTCCGTGTCTGTCCGTGTGTGTCCGTGCCCTGGCCGTGTCTGGCCGTGTCTGTCCGTGTCTGTCCGTGTGTGTCCGTGTCTGTCCGTGCCCTGTCCGTGTGTGTCCGTGCCCTGTCCGTGTGTGTCCGTGCCCTGTCCGTGTGTGTCCGTGCCCTGTCCGTGCCCTGTCCGTGCCCTGTCCGTGTCTGTCCGTGTCTGTCCGTGTCTGTCCGTGTCTGTCCGTGCCCTGTCCGTGTCTGTCCGTGTCTGTCCGTGCCCTGTCCGTGCCCTGTCCGTGCCCTGTCCGTGTCTGTCCGTGTCTGTCCGTGTCTGTCCGTGTGTGTCCGTGCCCTGTCCGTGTGTGTCCGTGCCCTGTCCGTGTCTGTCCGTGTCTGTCCATACCCTGTCCATACCCTGTCCCTGCCTGTCCGTGCCCTGTCCGTACCCTGTCCATACCCTGTCCATACCCTGTCCATACCCTGTCCGTGCCCTGTCCATACCCTGTCCGTGCCCTGTCCATACCCTGTCCATGTCTGTCCATACCCTGTCCATACCCTGTCCGTGCCCTGTCCGTACCCTGTCCATACCCTGTCCATACCCTGTCCATACCCTGTCCGTGCCCTGTCCATACCCTGTCCGTGCCCTGTCCATACCCTGTCCGTGCCCTGTCCGTGCCCTGTCCATACCCTGTCCATACCCTGTCCCTGCCTGTCCGTGCCCTGTTTCGTGGCTCGGTGGCTTTTGTTCCCGAGCCCCCCCGGCCGCTCCCGGGATGCCGGCGCCGCGCCGGGCCCTCGGTTGCTGTAGAAACAGGAGGCGCTCTCCCTCCCGTTCCATTTATCAGGTTTTTTAGTTAAAAAAGCCCGGCGAAGCGGCGATGTTTCGGTTTGAAGGTCTGGGAGAGGACGCGCTGGCCTCCCTTTGCCTGTCTGACCGCGTTACTTTCTGAGCACCGCGGGGTTCTGCTCCGGGCCGGGGCAGGAAAACAGCCCGCCGCTTGTTTCTAGAGAAAGGTGATAGAAATTTTCATTAGGGGAGATGGGAAAGTCGAGCAAGAGCGGTAAGGTGCTGGCACAGAGACGATTAGCCGAGGCTGTGCTTTCTGAGGGGAGATGGCTTGCAGTGTCTGTCCTGCTAGCCGTGAAATGCCAAGGATTCGGTTTGGGGAAGAGAATATGAAATACGGCGTCTTTTCCTCCATCCTACACTGGTGAGGTTCCTCTTTCCTCCACAGAAGAACGATGGTGGGAGAAAATGCTACATGGAAACACTGCAGTATTGTGCAAGGCTCGTCAGGGTTTGTGAGACCATGTAGATGGTGAATGTCAGCATCACTGTCCAGCAGGCAGAACTGTATATTGATTCCTATAAATCTCGGTGGCCAAGAGGGTGAAAACTTGAGTGCTGCTTACAGCTGATGCAGTTATTTGGATCAATAACCTGCTTTGAGGTAGCTGGGGAATGTAACAGCCTGGGATGCTGTTATACAGAGGAAAGAAGGGTCTCTGCTGCAGGAACTCACAGACATGGAATTTGGGTTGTTAGGCTGCCATCATTACTGTCGGGGTGACTCTTCAGAAGCCCCAGCTAGATGCTTTAGAAGTCAGGCTTATTCCTTCTGTTTGGAGAAGTCCTAAACCTCTTTTTCACGGGTTCAGCTTTTGACATTCAGTCTGTCTTAAACCCCAGAAATCGCCACTAATTGCTGCTTGCAGTTGGGAAATTAATCTTTCCATCAATTAACATCCTCAGTTTCTGGGTCCCTGGAGGGCACCTGTGTTTGACTGGCAGCCCGGTTTGCACAATCCCTCATCTGGCTTGCTCGTGACCAGAAGAGGTCTGTGGGGTGGTTGTGTTTTGCATAGTTTCCTTCTGTAAGCACTACTCCTCTTGCCTCCCTGTTCCTAGTTGTGTTCAGGCTGATTTCATCGTTTTTTTTGGCCCCAGCGTGGTGATCAGGGGGACCAGGAGAGCCTGTGGGAGCTGTATGGCTGGAACACACAGCCTGTGGTCTGCTTTCAACCCTTCTAGGTCCTGTTGTGTGCAGGCAGGTGGGCTTTCTTTTTCTGTTTTGCCTTTCCGAGAAGACAATTTGAAATCATCTCTGATTTCACTGTGCTTCATTACAAAAAATCCCTGAGGCTGGAGGCAAAGCACAGAATTACCAATTCAGCCCTCCATCCTCTGAGGTATTTTTTCCTGGTGGAGATTAAACAGATGCTGAATAACAAACAGTTCTCAACGACTTTGCAGCTTAATGCCTTTCCTTCTGAAAGTGAGAGCTTCTCATTTATGACATCGTTACTTTTAACAGCCACCCTAGAGCAGAGCACAGAGTTTTTACAGGACTTTGGTGGGTGGTTTTTACAGGGGCTCCACAGCAGGGAGTGAGTGTGCTGGCTCCAGCTGTCCTGGACACTGTGAGACACTCTGGCATGTGGCTGCTGCCAGCTCTGCTCCCCTCAGAGGCGCTGGGCAGTGGGAAAATGCACACTCTCCTGCAGAATATCTCAGATAAATGAGCTTGCTGTCATGCTGGTGACCTGTTTCTGAGTGCCTCGGGGCGGATTAAAAAGGGTGGCTGTTGCTTAGGTTGACAAACGCACCTCCCTTCAAGCGTGGAAAGGACCCACTAGTGAAGTTGTCAATCAGACGTGTCCCTCGCCCTCCCCAGTTCTGCACATCGCCTTCCCTGTGCAGATCGGCTGTGGGGTGCCTTTCTGTGAGCTCTGGCTGCCAGCCAGCCTCGGGAGCAGGGCTGGCAGACGTGGATGGGGGCATGGGAGTAGTGTCAGGTAGTGCAGGGATGTGCGTTCGCTGACGCCGCACACGGAGCAGCTGCAGCCTTCCGTGCATCCCTCTGTGGTTTTCTCTCTCTTCCCAAGCCGGGGCTCAGGAAGCTTCCCAGTGATCCTGTGCAAGCCCTTGCATTGCTGCGCTCCGTGTTCCCACCACTGCTCCCCCGTGGATGGATAAGCTGCAGGGAAAAGTGTGCGGGGAGTGGGACGGCAGTGCTGGCTGTGACCTCCGTGGTGTCTGGCAGGCAGCCGGCAGCTTCCCATGACTCACCGCTGCCTGCCTGGCTTTTTTACCTTCTCCTCCCCCGAGGCATCCACCTCTCGTGGTGTTCTCCCCTGGGGGAGGCCGGGTACAGACCCTCCCTGTGAGCAGGGCTCGCTCTGCTCCTTCCCCCCCAGCCCCGGAGGAGGCGGCTGATGCAGCAGAGTGGAGCTGGGATGCCACCTCATTTCCATTGCTAATGTACTGACATTTGTCCAGCCGTACATAATAGACAATGGGGAAGCGGTGCCAAGGAAGGCTCAGCTGGTTGTTTACCCAGGATTATCTGTGCTCTGTTCCCGTGGCCTCCCGCAGCAGCCCCCTGGGGCCCGTCCTGCAGCGTCCCACCCCTCGTGGGGCTGCACAGGGGATCCCAAACAGCGCTCCGGGGGCTGCAGAACCGGGATTGGGGTGTCTTTCAAGGCATGTACAGATAAGCTGGTTAAAAGACAAGCTTTCAGGGCAATCCCGGGGTCTCTGTGGGATTTGATTTCAGTCCAAGCTGAACGAAAACAATGAAATTGCTCGTGTCAAAATTTTCCATGCGCTGGGAGCTGCCTTGACCCGAGAGGCAGCAGACGATGTGTGTGAGGCATCGAGCAGCCCCAGGCTGTGCCTGAGCCAGGAACCTGCCCAGCGGGTTTGGAGCAGTCCGGGCTGCCGGGAGCTCCCTCGCCTTGCCCTTTGCCAGCCCGACTCGTGGTTTGGTGCCGGGTGAGTGGAGAAGCCCCTGCTGCCTTCCCCTGGTGCTCAGCACACGGGGCTTGGAAGGGGAGCCAGCACCATTCCCTCCAGGCGCACAGGAGGAGCTGGAGCAGGGTGGGAGCAGCTTGCTGCCAATGGGACTGGCTGGGCCAAGCAGGCAGATTTCCCAGGAGTTAACTTGTGCGAAGGGATGCTGGTGGCCAGCTGGAGCTGGCTGATGTTTTCTTTTGGGCTGGATGTGCTGCACCACTTTCCAGAGGTCACTTGGGAGGAAACTGCTCATCTCCCACAGCAGTAACGTGCCATTAAATGATGCTTCTTAACCAGGAGCCTCCTTGCTCCAGCCAGGCCCACCCTGTGGCCGTCCCAGTGAGGTTTATCTGGTTTGATTTAGGGAGGCAAACTAAAAAACTCTGACATCCTTGTACAGAGGGAAGTACCAGCACGTTTCAGTGCAGGGCTCAGTGCTAACAGCTGCTCACGGTTTCTTTTGGTGGGCTCATGATAACTTCTTAAAGACTCCATCATGGGGGGCCACGTGGTTGTCTCGGATTTGGGTTGGAAAAAGGTGCTCTTCAGTGTTCACAGAGGGCTCATGAGGAAGCACTCGAAGTAGCCAAATTAATTTTAGGAAATAGAGCCGCCACAAAAGAAATTAAGCTGTTTACCTGCTTAAAAACCTCTCATTTCAGGCTGCTGAAACAACTTTAACAACTTGCCCAAGCGTGGCCACGCAGAGATCCCAGATCACCTGGATGTGTTTGGCAGAGCTACCTGAGGGAGGAGTGGATGTCACACACTGCTGTGCCTTGCCAGAGCCTGGGCTCAGGAAGGAGGATGGCCTTGCCCTGGTGGTGCTCATATGGGAAGAGAGGCTTGTTGCTGTTGTTTTAGGAGATGTTTTAGTGCTCCTGAGAGCGCCGGATTGTTCATGTTCAGCCGTGGTGGGCCCTGTGCCATGCTCATCCTCAGCTTTCCCCTGTGCACCAGTGCTGGCTGTCTGCTGCCCAGCTGCACCCCTGTGGAGATGCAAGCTGCTCCCAGGCAAGAGTCTGGATCCTGCCTGGGATCCCTGGATCCCTTCAGTCAAAGAGATTAATTTTTTTTTTTTTTTTTTTGTGGTCCTAGCACTTTGGGTTATGGCCTCTCTCTCAGGCTGCTGATAGGCAGCACGCCTATATAATGAGGTTCAGGTTGCTGTTGTGCACTGCAGATGCAAGTTTTATTGGTCCTGCCTGATTCCAGAGTCTTGGATATTCTTGAGTGCCACCTGCTGGCTTTCTGCTTATTAACTGGTTTTGGTCCCAAACCGTTTCTAAGCACGGTGTTGGAAACTCTGCGCTGACAGCTGTGAATAAAAAAAAATTCCTAGCGCCAGGGAAGTTCCCCTTGCTACCTCTGTGCATGGAGGAGAGTGGAAATACTGTTTCTGTTTCATACCCAGTGAAATAGAGACATCTGATGGGAACTTCTCTGTCACTCCTGGTGCTGCTCTGGAGAGTGGTTATGCTCAGGTGATTTCTGTAGTGAGGTTTTGGGTCAGAAATAGGGAGAAATGCATTTATCTTGGATACTTGGTGGGAAGGGCTTAATGAACAGGAGGACCTTTCCTCACCTTACTCCCTGGGACGATCTCCTGTTTGCTGGCTCCCAGAACAGTCCAGCCATGAGCAGGGAGCAGCTCTGGGAGGTTTCTGTGGAATACAGGAGGCTGGCCTTGCTGTCCATCAGCCCCCAGCTGCCCACCATGCTTTCAGCAGTTCAAGACGGCAGCTGGTCCACTGTATGATGAATGTAGAAGAGGTGGAGTTGGCATCTTGGAGGAGCCCTGCTTGTCTCTAGACAAGTTTTGGACTGGCTTTTCCTCCCCTGGCCCATTTGAAAGCATAGTTACACAGCTGTCACCTTAATAGCCAAATTCTTGGCTGGTTCCTTTCCTCCTGACATCAAGAGCTGGACTCCCATCATCTCTGATAAGAACAAAGTCTTTTCTCAAGCAGTGTTTCTATCCTTAAAAATGGCATGATCCAGATCTGGGGGTGGCTGTAACATGTCTGGGAATGGCCTGAGCTCCGTGTCCATGGTAGAAGTGGGAACACACCCTCAGATAGAACAGCATCACAGAATCACTTGGGTTGGAAAAGACCTCTAAGATCACCAAAACCAACCATTAGCCTACACTGCCAAGTCCACCACTAAACCATGTCCCTAAGCATCACAGCCATACTTCTTTTAAATCCACCCAGGGATGGAGACTCCACCTTTTCCCTGGGCAGCCTGTTTGTGGACTAGGTATGCATGGATACAGTCACACCAGTGTTCCTGGGTTAGTTCCAGAATCCTGCTCTGAGGTGATGTCCTGTTGGATGTTTTCCTTTCCCCAGTGTTCACTCCTCTCTTGTTTTAACTGTTGCTGGAGGTGGTTCCTTAAGGTCTTCTCTGTCACCATGTTCAGCTGTAAGTGTATGTTTTTGTTCCTTATCCTGATTTCATCCCCAGTGCATTGGTGGTGCTCCTGTGTTTTTCTCCTCTGTCCTGTGTGCTGCACATCGTGTGGTCACTGTGAGCACAGCAAAGGAATGGGGGAAAATCCATGTGTGTGTGCTGAGCCCTGGCTGTATGTGATGGTCCTTTGGCCCTGGTTCTCTCAGTGGGTTCAGGGCACTCCTGAGGAGTTCCTGCAGTGGGAGTGGATGAGTGACCAGTGAAGCTGTGTGTGCTTGACATCGGGATGTTCACCCAGCACAAAGCACTGCTGGGCTGCTCTGACCCCTGCCCCAGCCACACCACAGGAACCTCAAGCACCCTTTGATCTGTGTGATGAGGACAGAGATGACAGCTGGATCCAGCAAAGGTAGAAATCCCTGTCTGGATTTGGCAGGTTTGTTGGCATTTGGGCTGCCCCCTGACATGGTGGGCTTGGGAGAGGCATCCCTGTGAAGCAGCCCCTGGAAGGGAGGGTTTGTTGGCATCCCCAGAGCTGGCTGTGGCAAACACGCAAAAGCATGAAGTGCCTTCTTTAGCCATGGGCCACCAGTCCCTGAGCTGGTGCAGGCAGCTCTGGGGAGTCATCAGGAATTCCTGGCTCTAGCATTTTATCTTTGGTTACATGTGCAGGTGGGGAGGGCAGACTACAGGCTCTGAGGAGTTCCAGTGGATGAGTCAGGATGGACTTCTCTGCAGGAGAAGTCTCAAGAGACTTAGAGCATTGAATTTAATGTGGTTCCTCATCTCTGCCACTGCACCTACCCTCCCTGCAGTCACAGTTGCACTTGTAACTAACACTGATGTTATAACAGAAGCCAAGCAATTTCTTGTAATCAGATTTTATTTGTACCATGTAGGCTAACAATGAAATGTGCTGCACCACTGGAGTGCGAAACATTAACAATTACTGTGCTAAGTAAAGCAGCTGATGTGAAGCAGAGGGGAAGGCTGTTTGTGCAGCTGGCAGGGGGAATTGTGTGCCTGCCATCCCTCTTGTGTGGGGGCCTCTGCAGCAGGGCATGGGGGTTTCTGGAGGGTCTTTCTCAAGACATTTTTGGACTGTGGTGTCTCAGATGATGTTCTGAGCGCTAGAGCTCGCTGGAGGAGCAGAGCTGGGCTGGGCTGGGCTGTTTGTGCTGGGAGACACAGTGAGGAGTCACTGGGGGAGCAATCATCTGGTGAGTGCCTCTGGGGAGCATCAGCCTGCCCACACACATGGTCTCCTCCTCTGCCCTGGCATCATCCTCCAGCCTGGCAGCTCTGGCTGACTGACCTGCTGCGTGCAGGGGGCTTGTGCCTTCTGATTTTAATGAGATTTAGCACTTGCAGCCCAGCTCTGAGGCTAAAACTGACAGGTGAGAAAATTGGAAGGGGCCATTTTTTGCAACAGGTTTTGCTCTGAGCTCTGTTTGGTTTTGGAAGGGGGAGGAAAAGGTGTAGCAGCTGGTAGCACACAAGTGGGCCAGACACAGAGCATCTAGGCAAGGTGCAGTGATACAGAAATGTCATCTGAACTGTGAAGTCCTGAAAAGTCAAACCCATCAGATCTCTGCTTCAGTGGTCATGGGGAGGGTGGTGAGTCAGAGCAGGGCATTCCCCTGTCATGCACCTGGTTCTGCACAGGGTGAGCTTTGGCTTTGTCCCTTTTTGGACAGGGATGCTAAACAATAACTGAACTTTCTTCCTCAGGGCAGAACTGCCTGCTGAACGCAAGGTTCTGGTGTGCTGTGCTAATGGCTTAACCATGCTATTTCTTTACTCTCTCCCTAAAAAAAAAAGAGGTAAAATTGGTGTTTATTCTGTCTTGGCATTTAGAGAGCACTTAAAACCCACCAGAGGCCGAGTCAGTGTGCGGATTGAGGACAGCAGTGAGGTCACTGGGAGAGAAGTGAAATCTGCCCGTGGTTCTGGGTGACGCAGGACCCCGCTGAGCTGAGACAGGCTACACTTAAGCATCAAAAATTTCTGAGAAGCCAAAGCATCTTCCAGCCTTCTCTTTTGATCTAAAAATACATGTAAGCTGTTCAACATCTTAAGGCGATCTTCAGTTGCTGGTGAATTCAGGGAATCTGTATTTCCTTCCCAGGGAGTTCTAGCATTGGCTGGAATAATTGCTGTCAGCCACGATTTCCACTGCTCTATTGGCTTTATTTCTGTCACACTGGCTGCAGTTGTCAATATGAACATTTCTGCTATTCCAACTGAAATAAAGTCTTTTGTATACTCAGCCAAAAGTGCTGGCTCTGGGGAATGTTCCTGAAAATGCATGCACAGGCATGTGCATCCATGGATTTCATGAGCTGGTGATGGCAGGGCCAAGGGGATGTGATAGATTGCTTCTCCTGGAGTTCCACCACAGTGCAGAGGGGCAGGAGCAGGGCATCATCAGAAATCAGCTTCTCTGCAGCTCTGAAACTCTGCTTCCCCTTTGCCTTTGATGTGCTTCCTCTTATCTCTGTCTCTCTTGGCTCAATTTAGAGTAGCTCAGAGGATGTGAAGATCTAATTTTAGATGAAACTTTCTGGCCTGAGATTTCACATGTTTGGCTCCACAGGAAAGCACAGCTCCCCGTGAGAGCTGGCATGACCTGCATGGTGTGCAGCCCAGGGAATTGGGGCTTTTTAATTCTCATTTGCTCACTTGAATCCAGCCCAAGGAGCTTTTGATGCCAGCCTTTGATAGTTAGCAGGGCTCAGTGAGCAGAGGGTTGGCTAGCAGAGCAGTGTTTCCTTCCCAGAGACCCCAGGGCCAGAGCACTCATTCAGCATCACTTCTTGGCAGCAATTTAGGGACTAAGGGGAAAATCTCTTCCTCCTTAATAAGTGTAGTTCCAGGTCAGAAAATAAGGCTGTTTTAGAAGGATGCTGCGAGTTAAATGATATGTTACTGCTCCCTGGTGTCTCTTTGCTGTGAAGGAAGAGTCTCCAAGGTTTCCCTGGAGATGTGTCCTGGGGACTTGATATCTAATCTACATCTAAGAATGCTGCATGTTGACCCTGGCCCTCCCACTGGTGCAATGCGTGACATCAACCAGCATTTTTAACTGAGGTGTTTGGAAAGACTGCTGGCCTGATCTGGGGTAGGAAAACTTTCCATTCTGAGGGCAGACATGGCATTTTAACAAAATGTATCCCCAAACTCGACATTATCTAATGAAAGCGTAGAAGAGCATATGAGGCACCACAAAATTATCAGCTGCATTTCTGGTCTGAGCCCTGATGTTGAATCAGAAGAGAGTCTTCTACCTCTGTCTGTGTGTGTAGTGAAGTGGAGGATCTCTTGGGAGTTCAGAAGAGGAGGAGGCATGGTGCAGCTACTGAAATGGGTGGCAGTGCTGCCCTGAATTCCAGTGGGAATGAAGTTAGGCACCACTCAGCACTATTGGAAGTACTTTCCCTGGTTTGGTCATATTAGTCCTAAATCTGCCACTGAGTAACAGCAAAACCCCACAAGTGAGGAGGAGAAGGCAGATACAGGATATGCAGATGTAATTTAATTTTTAGAAAGGAAAAAAACCACCATGGAAGTTACAGGAGTGTTACATATTTATGGCAGTCAGTCAGCTTTGCATGCTTATGCTTGAGCAACTTGCTGTTTGTATGTCTCATGCAGTTCTTATAGCACAATGGAAAACTTTGGGTTTGACTCATTTGGTTAGTAAAATTCCCTAACAAGCAATTTTTATCTGATTGAATAAGCACATGGTGCTGGTGTAGGAGCAGACAAAAGTTTCATGTCCATTCCTGTCATTTTTAGTCCTCAGATAATTTTTTTTTTTAGTACGAATGAGTCAAGTTGTGGTATCCTTTTCTATACAGGGTAGAAAAAATGGCATGTGCTAAGATGAAAATTTCTCATCCTTTTCTATACAGGGTAGAAAAAATGGCATGTGCTAAGATGAAAATTTCTCATCAGCTTGCTTGGGACTTTGCTGGCTACTGTGGAGAGAGAATTTCCTCCAAATGGTGTCATGTCACGAGATGCCTTCATCATGAGCAGCATTTTAAGGTCAGCTGTCTCCAGCTGCCCTCCTGTTGAAGAGGTAACAGATGTCTACAGGTGAAGCACAGGCCTTTCATTTTTTGATTTTAATTCCCCAAGCAAAAGATGTGCTTTTCTTTGCCATTAGGGTGACTAGAATTCCCATCTGAGGAAATTACTCCCTCCTGTATCAATGGGATCTTGCCTCCTGATCCTTGAACTGCTGGAGACACAGTATGTGTTTGTAAAAATGTGTGAGCCTTTTCTGAATGTAACTTCAGGCTGGGCCTGGGAATGTGTCAGAGCTTGTAGGCTAAACAGTGTTGGGATTGTCATGACCTAGCAGGGAGACCTCCATCAGAACAGAGTCCTGTGTCCTTCTGAAACTGTCCCCAAAAAGATGGCAGTAGAGGAGCCGAGGTTTTTCCAAAAGAGGAAAAAACTGGAGGGTGAAGACAGCACTGCAGGAGCAGCTCCCTGAGCACACACAGAATGATGCTGCAGGTTGGTTATGAGCAGGCAAGGGGCTGGCAGGAGGGGACAGCAGCCAGCACAGGAGTAAATGGGGCTGATGTCCTCAGAACATGACATAAAACCAAGGCCCTGACCCTTGGTGGCTGTCCTGAGCCAAGGTCTGTAACCCTGCTGGTCAGAGCAGGTGTGATAACAACTCTGGGACAGCCTCCAGTAATTACTTGCCTTGGTAATTGGTAAACTCTGTGCACAGTGTCACATCTTGAAGTCCACACCACTTGAAGTGGGCAGGCAGTGCTAGTGGAGCAACAGCTGGCCTGTGTTGTCTTTCTTGGATTTTTCCTTTTTAATTTATTTTTAAATTCTCCTTTAATTCAGTCTCCTCTGCATAGCAACCCCCCTTACCCCTGTTAGCATTAAGGTATGGGGCTAGGTGAGCCACTGCTCTGATCTCACAAGGCCTGCTATGTCTTGTTTGAAGGGGTGAGCACTTTCCCCCACAGTTTTTCCCATTGTTGGCATGGAAAGACTGGGAGTTTCTGCCCTGCTTGCTGGCATTGATGCAATACACCCCAGTAGTGCCTGATGTGAGATGTGTCATCACTTGACTTAAACACAAGTCTGCTCCAGGACCAGAAGAAAGTTTCTTACATGCTGTAGCATGCAGAAAGCTCAAAGGTCCACAGAAGTTGCCCAGTCCCAAAGTGTGTTCAGAAAGTAGGGCTGTGGTGGGATCTGTGTTTGCAACAACTCACAGAGAGCAAACTGTGAGGATGATGTGCCAGGTTCAGAGTGGTCACCTTGCTGTGGTTGAGTGCAGAGCTCAGGGCCCTGAGAAGGGACTGGGAGCCACATGGGAGAGAGTTGCTGGCAGTGAGGCTGCCAAGGGGTGATTCCCTTCCCTGCTCCCAGCCCTGCTGTCCCTCCTGTCCGTGCCATCCGCACACAGGGGTCAGAGCCCCTGGGTGGGAGCTGGTGCCAGGCTCCGTGTGCTGCCACCCTTTGGGAACAGCTGTGTGACATCAGTCTGTGTCCTAAAGGTGGTTTGTGTGTTGACAGTAGTGCTGTTGTGAACGTGCAGTTGGTTTTGTTTCACTGCTCCCGTTTTCCTGTCTGATGTATCGTCCCCCTGAGATAATTGTGATTTGCTCCATCTAACTGGGTTGTGTTTGACATTGGTAACATGTGGATGGCTGCTGTCCCACAGTGTCTCCTTGTCATCTGTGCTGAACAAGGATGTCCAGTCATCTCCTCGCTTTCAGAAGCCAAAATTGTCTGTTCAGATATTCAGGGTGAACCCAGTGTTTGTTGAGCATCTTCTTTTGGTTGATTTGGGGTTTTTTAATAACAAGATAAAAGTCAAAATCAATCTGTAATGTGCTGGATTCACAAAGAATAAATACGTATCTTTCTAATGTGGTCTCAGGTTTCAGAAACAGAAAAAGTTCTAATTTTGATTTTTAGCATAAAACAGACTTGAAATTTTTGGGGGGTGAGATCTGCTCCAATTTAAACAACCACTAAGATCAGAGGATGATTTGCCTGTGAAGTAGATACAGACTGTGGCAACATCTCCCCATATCTTCATAAAAAGCTAGTTCCCTGGATACTGAGATTTTCAGAAGAGTTTGGCACTGGCCTTAGTAAAGCTTTTCTGGAAATCCAGCTGTGGGCATAATAAGTTGTTCTGAAAAAGGTGGCTCAAATGTTTGATGTTGTTGATTTCCCATCCATTTTAAAATTATTTGCCTGGTGTAGTTTTCACTGCTTTCTGTCTGACGGTGAGATGATACCTCTGTGCCTGCTGTTCAAAATCACACTGATGTCTTGCTGCCTTATCATGTGGCCCACTGGGAATATTTTATGAACTGTTGGTGATCCTCCTTTCAGGCTCCTGCTTCCCCAAGCTTCTCATCCTCACCACAGATCCCCGTCTTCACTTACCACTCCCCAAACTACATTACTTTGCTTTGTCTTTACTTTGAGCCTTTCTTCCCCTCTTTCTGCTTGGATCCTTCCGTATTTTCCTCGCTCTCTCGCCGCTGCTCCAAATATAGCATCATCCCCTGTTGTAATTAGTATGCTGTTTGCCTTTGTTTCAGGTCATTAATAAGAGTGTTGAATAAAAATCTTCTGCCTATTGATTCTGGCATGTTCCCATAAATAGCATCTGTGCACAGGCAGAGTGTATTGGAAGCCTAGCAACCCGCCAGCTCCTTAACCTCGTGTGTCTTGTCTCTCCTGCATCCTCTCCCTGTGCCCGTGCACTGGGCTCCTGTCCTTCTGCACAGGTTTACCTGCTGTTTTCTCTTCCCCCTCTTCCTCTTTGTTCCCTCTTTTACGAGTTCTCCCTCTGCTCCAGTTCTGAATCGTTTTGCCCATGCTGTGCTTTATCAAGTGAGCTGGTTGGGAATGCTCCCATCAGACCTTAGCAGAGGGCACATCTGGCTTTTTTACCAATTTCCTCTTTGTGCATTAGCTATCCCACTAAATTAAAAAGAAATATAACATTAATTGCTTGAATTCCAGGGTGTAAATTGGTGCTTTTCTTGTGGCTTTATTTTTTCCCCTTTTCTTCTGCAATAAATATTATTTAGTCTTTATTACTTAGGAAACCCGTTTAGCTACATTTCTAAGAGGCTGTTTTCAGTATTAGGAGGAATTGCTATTAACTGTCTGCTTTGCTTCACATTGCAATCCTTCTGTGTTTCACTGACATGTTCACCCCCTACACACACTCCAACCCCCAAAAATGGGACAGGTAAGCAAGCAGTGGCTTTCTTCTCTACAGTACTGTAGCTGTGCATGATTAATATATAATCAAATGGTTGATAGTCTGATTTTTGGTTTGAGATCGTAATTTATTCTGCAAAGGAGAGCTTGAGACCTGTTCATCACATGGCAAATATTTGTCATCGTGGCTATTTATGCATTGGGAATTCGTGGTCAAATACTATTTTTGGGCACCTTAATTGCTGTAAGAATCCCAAATCTTGCTATCACCAAGCAGTGCATTTTGTCTGGCAGGATTTGCTTCTGCTCTGACGCTGAACCTCCTGAGTAGTTTTGTTTGTTTGTTTCTGGGGATCTTTCAGCCCTCGGGATTTATATTAGGAAGATTCCTGCTCTTATGATTCCTCCTCTGCAAAGCCAAAAAATAGGCACGGTGCGTGGGTATGAGCCCCAGCTGTTTCCTTGATCACTTGAGCACTGCAGGAGTGGGCTGGGGCTGGCAAGTGCCTGGGGGGCTGGGAAGGGCCAGAGAGGGTTGTCCCTGATTGTGTTCAGTGCAGATATTCCCCGTGGTTTGTTACCCACCACCTTCTTACACTGGGCAGAGAAGGGAACTGAAATCAACCCTAATGTCACGTATCTCTTATTTTACCCACTTACCTTTCATTCTCGTTTTAAGCAGTCATTCATGATGAAGATGGATGGGTGCCCTTGAGAAGCACTTGGTCAATTAAATGATTTGTTGCTTTGAAGTGGGAGAAAAGCCCTCTTGTGCTTTAAGGAAGCAAAGAAACTGCTGAAGATGGGAGATTCCAGCCCATGACTAGCAGGAGGTTAACCAGGCATAAAGCCCACAGAAAATATGTTCTTGTAATGGTTCAGGACTATAACCTTAATATTTTTATGTTAGCTGGGTAATGTCAGTATTGTGTGTGTCACAGATCTGTTCCCACAATTACAGTCATTTGAGTGATTTGGAAGGCTTTACTTAGTGATGTTTCTGCACAGCTCAATGTCACACACAGCAAATGGTAGGATAGGTTTTCCCTAATTTTATGGATGTCCAAATCCTTGCTCTAACACGGCATATGCAAGAACTGCAGCTCTGCAGTGGGGACTAGAGTGTGAGGAATTGTGGTGTCAGCATTTTTACTGATCTGAGAGTAATCTGTAGATTCAGCAGAATCTGTACATAATGTGCAGAGAGAATTCATGATTTTAGTACCTCATTCAGTACCTCTCATTTCAGTACCTCTCTTCAGGTAAGTAGAAATTTTGATTTCATGATAGACTTCAGTGCACTGGGTATAACTGCACAAATGGGCCTTTTCTAGGAGCACCATGAGCACTCAGCCTGCAGAAAATCAGAATTGTCTCTTCAATGGTGGCACCCAAAGCAGGTTTTAGAGAGGCATCATATTTACTAGGACCATTCTGACTTCAGCTATCTGCAGCATCTTGTGAGAAAGCCTTTGGTTTGCTGTACAGGAGATGACAAGTATTTTGGACATGGACATAATGGCAAACAGTCTGGGTAAATCTGTTTTTGATGAATCCACCAGCGGAGTGGAAAAAGTCCATTTGCTTCTTCAGTCTGCAGGGGCAGCAATCAACGTGAAATACGGTTGCTGTTATTTTCCCCAAATATCTTCCCATTCTATTTTCTCTCAGACGCTGCAATTTCAAGCACTGTGAGCTGGGAGTTGATGGAGGGACACAGTAGACACACACCTACATATACATTTGTTTTCTTTTTCCACAGACAAATGTTTTACATTACATACTGGGAAAAGCAGACTCCGAATTCCTCTCAAGCCACAGCTTGTCCAACAGGGTTTCCTCGTGGACAGATTTTTGTGCAGACACCAGGACAAAACCCCTTTTGGGGGGTTTTACAGAACCCTCTTTGTTTTAGGGGATGTTGTGTTCTCTCTTTAAAATAGGCTGTTTTAACCAAACTGTGTCTGTTCATGTAGGGTGGCAGGGAGCCCTGGCTAAACAACACATTGCTGCAGATGGTGTAAATCGATTTGAAGAGGTCCTCTAATATTCTTCAATGTTTGAATGTGCTCTCGTTTTGATTTTACCCTTGCAAAATATGCCTGTCCTCTTTAGGCCAAGAGCCTGTGAGGCAGAGGTGGGCTGAGAACCTCACCTCCTGTGTGCCCAGCCTGGTCTCCTGTGTGACCCTGCAGGCAGGGCAAGGAGCATCCTTACACCAAGGGGAGCACAAATCATGTCAGCTGGGCTCGTGGCACACCCACCCTGTGTTTTGTTTGTGTGTCTTCCAGCCTATTTCTGTTTCCTGATGACGGCTCTGGGCGTGACGGCCGGCGCGCATCGCCTGTGGAGCCACCGCTCCTACAAAGCCAAGCTGCCTTTGAGGATCTTTCTGGCTGCAGCTAACTCCATGGCTTTCCAGGTGAGCTGGTGTTGCCTGTTCAGATGCTTGGATCCCCTCAGTTTACAAACAGCAAAGGAAAGAAAGAAAAAAAACCAAAGCCTGACAGAAAGACATTTATTTGCTGTAACACATTCTGCTGGCTCAGGGGATGCAGAGCCCCTGTCCTGGGTTGTAGTTTAGGATGTATTCTATCACCATCTTCAGTTAATGGCCCATCAGTGCCTTGTACATAACACCCTCCGGGAGTTATCTCTCTTTAATGGGCCATCAAGGCCCTCCTCTGTGACTCATCATCCCATTTTGAGATGCTCCGCCCATGGGGAGGAGCCAAGCATTCTCACCTGGATATAAGCTGGGATTTGGGACAGTAGAAGCAGTCCTCCCCCGCTGGATTCCCAGAGGACTGGAACTACCAGACCTTTCTATGGGATTACTGCTTCAGGAAGACCACCTCGCCTGGACAGCTTCCATCACCCTGATCAGGTTGTATTCTGACTCTGTCAGTGGTTTTCTTTTTGTATTGTTGCATTTATTTTATTTTATTTTATTTTATTTTATTTTATTTTATTTTATTTTATTTTATTTTATTTTATTTTTTTCCTTTTCTTCTCATTGAATTGTATTTTCTGACTTAGAGCCTCTCACTTGGTTTGTTTTCAAACCACAACAGCCCCTCTCACCACCCACGTAACAATGTGCACTAGGCAGACCAGAAGCAATGATTATATTAGGAGCAAAGCTGAACGTGGCCAAATCAGAGGCTCAGCAGCTGATCTGTGGCACAGGGCAGGCCCCACACTTCACAGGACAACATGGAGACTTTTATAAGGGCCAGCTTGATGCAAATGTGTCTGTGTAACCAAGAGTTTGTTCATCCAAGCAGTTGGAGACTTTGTACCCAGAAAGGAGAGCAGGCATCCTTTCACTATCTTAATTTATCTCTGTTTTATGCAGCATTTTTCACCAGCCAAATTCAACTACGTTTGTGAAGAAGTGTGTTACTAGCTCTGTGCTTGCTGGTAGGCAGTCCTAGACCACAGAAACACTGGTGTAACACCCAGCTGGTTGTAGGAGTTAGTCCTGAACCAGGATCTTCTCAGTGTGAATTTGCTTCCTCCTCTGGCTGGTAAGGATAAATATAGGTACCTGCACTAAAATTAAACTTACCTGTACTAAAATGAAGCTTATTGAGCTTGGCTGCCATAAGCCCTTGTGGCACCGAGTACCACGTATGTGTTGTGCCCTGAGTTTTCATCTTTTTCCTTTCAATCTGGTTGGTGGACTTTTTGTTCATTTGCCTTGACAGAGAATGAAAAGAGTCCCTTTATCTAACTCTGTACTGCTCATTTATCATCTTTGATTTTTTCTTTTTTAAGGTGGGAAGAATTAATTAGTTAGCCTCTCTGCACATTACAAAGAGCACAATGCTTTTGCTTGAAAATGGAAATGTGTCCGTTTTGGCTATAACCTTTCTTTATTCTGAACCATTTTCCATCTGCTGCTTGGTTCCTTGCAGAGCTTTACAAGCCCTTTGCTCAATGTGTTAAACAACTGCTTTGGGTTTTGAGAAGCCCCTGGTACTGTCTCCCTGTTACACAGCTGATCTTATCTTTCACAAGTAATTTAAATGAGTGTGTAGAGCTGTTTGCAGTGAGCCTGCAAACAGGGGTTTCATTGCATTCTGCTCCCCTGTTGCTATGGATTCTGCTTTCAGCTGCATTTGCCTCATCACTGCGTTTGTCTGAGGACATGGAGGGATTCTGAGGCAGGGAAGTACTTCAAAGTAGCTTCAAGCCACCTTTGTGCCCTTCTATCAGAAAGAAGATGAAAAGCCAAATTCCCTACTCTAAATCTGAAGCCTACTCCTAATTACCTTGACATCCATTGCCTTTTCCACCACCACCACAAACAGTGAGTGATGAGTTTTCAGGTCCATCTCCTTCACGTTGGCTCTGGGAGGAAGAGGTAGAATTGGAGATGCATACAGCATCCCTGGATGCTAAATGAGGAGGAAATATTTAGAGTTCTTGAAGGGCAGGGGAAGAAAACTCTGCTGTGGTGTTTTAGCTTGATGCTGCCTGGGCTGTGACATGCTCTACCTCCTCTGGAATACCATCAGATGCAGCCACTTTTGCCATGTGGATCTTTTTATGATCAGAGCATGCTGAGCTGTGTTTCTTCTCTCCATCTAGAATGAAGATCTCATAATTTTGAAAGACTGTGCTTCTTGCTGTCACTTGTCTCTTTCAGACATAGGTAATAGCTGGCTTACTGATCTCCTAGCATTTAAGTTCCAGCACCTCAGCTGGGCTGTGCTGGTGTCAGCTCTGTGGCACAGTCTGTGTTTGTGCTGGGTGCATTTGTACACAGCAGGAGGGGTGGTGTGGAAATCTGGGTCAGCACATGGAGACTGTCACACAGCCCAGGCTATTGGCACCTTTCAGTCTGCAGGTTTGTTGAGGGACCTGCTAATGAAACCTCCTGGCTGCATCACTGTCACAGCACCATGCTGTTGGTCTCTGCTTCAGAAGGGATTTCACCCGTGTTTACCCCAAACTTGATCAAAAGAGGTGTGTTCTTGAAAAATGCTTGCTAATAATTCGCTCAGAGCATGTTTACACATGCTGTGCTCCAGTTCTTGGTGTATTTATTGTCAACAGTTCTGGCCTCAGGCCTTTATTTCCTCTTGGCCTTTGTGGTTTTTAATTAGATGCAGTTCAATTGTTTCACAGCTTCCTAACCCTTTCATCTGGGGAATTGTTGTTTTTTCTGCCAGCTCTGCAGGCATTTGCTGTGGCATGAAAAGCCAAGTTAATTTCTCACAGTATCATTGTTTTTCCTGGTTATCTGCTGTCCCACAAACGACTTTATCAGGTGCTCTTGTGACAAACTGATCAATAGTCTCACTTGAAAAAATACTTTTGGTTAAGAAAGAAGACTTTTCTAAGTGTGCTTCTTGCAGAACCCTGTTTTATTTCTAAGTTTCTTAATGCTGACATTTTCCAGTCATATGAATAATCCCATTGAAGCCACTTGAAGCAGTGTAGAGGTTTTCATTTCTGTTGATTTCTCTGTAGGAAGGTAGAGGCCTCCCCTTGTTCTCACTGAGGACTTGGGTGACTTCCTTTGCTTTTTTGCAGTTTACTTTGTTTTCTCATGCAGTGAGATAGTTAAGGTGCCACACACTGAAGCACTGGCAAGGGGCTGATCTTTGCTGCCTCCTCTCAGTGGCTGAGATGTGTCAGTGCTGCAGAAAAATGTTCCCCTCACCCCCAGCATCACTGTGTTCACTACATGACAGCAGTAAAGGGCTGAGCATTACTGAATGCAGTGGAGCTGAGATCTTTCTGGGGCTCTTGTTCCTCACTTGTCCCTGGTGTGCCCTTGCAGGCAGAGAGCATTTTTGCAAAGCTGAAATTGGACATGGAGCCATTTGAGCTGGATTCTTTAGCTGCTCTTTGCAGTTGTTCCCAGAGTCCCCTCAGTGCTTTCTCTCAAATGCTGACAGCTGGAAGAAAGAGCAGTGATTTCTGCAATGCTTTCAGCACAGGGCTTTTTGCTCCACAAAATACAGGTGCACACAGTTTCAATATCCTGTGCTTGCTGTGTCCTGTCGTATATTCAATGCCCAGATGGGTGGTGTCCTGCTCTTGCTTCAGAGACACTGCAAATGGTTCGCTCAGTTCTACTGGAAGCAAAGCTGCTGTGGTTGGTGGCTGTTGTGGTTGAGTGTTGTTCCTAAAAGCAAGCCAAGCCTTTCCTTCCTTGGGTATTTCTGCTTGGGTACCTCCCTGACTGTGCAGAGATGGAAATAGCAACCTCTGCTACGAACTCTCTCATTAAAGTTCACACTCCTGTGGATCTGGGCATTAACTGACATTTCCATGTTTTGGCGCTGGCGTTGAGCAGTTCATTCATAGGTGAGTGTGTGGCCTGAGGTTTGCAAGTGCAGGATGTGCCTACAATGCCCTGCACTAATAGCTCAGGACCCTGCAAAACCCACCAGTTTAGTCCAGTGCATCCTGCAGAGCAAACTGGGAGGCTGAAATCCCTTCGGCTGAGTGAACTCAGAAAGTCTCTCTTTATGGATCCAAGTGTGAAACTGTGCTCCATCCCTTCCTCCCTGCAGTCCACATGATTCCATTTACAGCCATAAGGCATTTCAGTGTCATGTTGTTCACTACAGTAGTTGTAGTGATCCACAAGTTCTGTCCCATTTTCGGCACTGTGTTTGTGCCTGGAGGGCACCAGCTGCAACCAGCTGAGAAAGAGGATGCCAGAACTGAGAGCCTCTGTACAGTAGTCTGCTGAAAATAAATATACAAGGTTCCCCATAGCACAATCTTAAAATAACAATGTAAACATGTATGTACCCAGTCCCTGCAGGCTGTCCTCAGACACCCAGGGCAGACTGATGATGGTAACTCCCAAGATGCTCTAACAGCCATTTCCAGCCCTGAGACTTGTCCAGTCTCTGTCAGCAGTTCCCAGATCAGGGCCCATTCCATGTGGGCACTGACAAGAGTGGCAGAGAGAGGCTTGCTGCTGTTATGATGTGTGGGGGTGATGCCTTGGGAAGGCTGACCTGAAACAGAGACTGGACAGAGCTAGAGAATAAAGTAGGTATTTATTGAAAGACCTCCAGGATTCACCTTGAGCAGGACAAGAGCCTGACTAGAACTATACACCCAAGATGGACTAAGAATGGTCACAAAATGGTTGACCAGTCACAAGGTCTTACACTTTTAGAAGTTTTGGTCCATTTGCATGTTGGGGTTTAATTGTCCAATTACATCTTCAGGTTGTGAGGTCTCATCCTTCTTGTTCTTCCCTTCATGTCCACCGTTGTTTATGCTGTTGGGCTGAAAGTTGTCTTTGGTCTTCAGCAGGAAAAGGATTTGTTTTGTCTCCCTACTCTGTGAAGAAAGCTTACTGGCATTTAATACGAGGCTCAGAACTACAGTCCTAGGCAGCACAGAATCTGGAAAATAGAAAGCTAAAACTTAAGGCATCCAGAGGATTGGGGGTGGTCACAGTGCCTCTCAGCCCGCTGTGTTTTCTGTGCAGAATGACATCTACGAGTGGAGCCGGGACCACCGCGTGCACCACAAGTACTCGGAGACGGACGCAGACCCGCACAACGCCCGCCGCGGCTTCTTCTTCTCGCACATCGGCTGGCTCTTCGTGCGCAAGCACCGCGACGTCATCGAGAAGGGCAGGAAACTGGATTTCACTGACCTGCTGGATGACCCCGTCGTCAGGTTCCAAAGAAAGTGAGTGCCAGCGCTGGGCGCTGACGTGAGGCTGGTGTGGAGAGGTCTGGTTGTGGCTCGTTCCGTGTTTTTGTCTTTCCAGTTTCCTCCCCGGGATATCCCTGCCACCTTGGCTGCAGGTGTTGCAATGCCTTTCCTCTGGCCCCCACTGTTCCCATGTGGCTGACACTTTGCTGACTGTCCTCACAGGCTCTGTGGCACAAGCACTGAGCCCTGTCCTTGTGCCTCTGCTTTCCCAGAAAGCCAGGGCTGGTTATGAAAACAGCTGTGGCAGAAGTGGCTCGGACCTTGACCCTCTTCTTTGATCACAGGAGCAAACCCTGCAATCACTAATTGCCTTAACACAGAAGTGCACATTTCACTCTGCAAAGTCGTCTTTGGCACCCCTGGGGCAGTGCAAGCCAAGTGCCACCTCTCCCCAGACTGCCATTCTATACAGGATTAATTATCTCCCGTGGGAATTAGCACAGTTTGCTGCACACTCTGTGAGAGCTGGGAATTGAGCAACATCCTTTATGCTCTATGTGAGTACCTGTGTTTTAGGCACAAGAAGACTTTCTGCTAGCAAGTATTTCATCCAGGCACTTTGGGAAACTGCTTAAGGCCATTTCTGTGTATTTTCTGAGTGAGGGGAGCAGTCAGTTAAGTCTAAAAATTAGAGGTTTTTCTGCTAGTGCACAGATTCCTCTAATGCAAAAAAAAATTACCCTTGTAATGGAAATCTTCCAGGAGTGAGGAATATTTCCCCTCCATGTACGGTTGCTTCTACTGGCTCCTCAGTTGGCAATGCCTTTTTGCAGCAGCTCCCTTGCAGTTCGCTGCAGCTCCTCTTGGTTATTACCTTTTCCAAGACAAGAGCACACCACGGGAAGCAGGCTCTACTGCTTTGGTCATGCTGCAAAAGTTGTGTAGTGAAGAAAAGTGTGTTTTCTGCAGGAAAGTTGTCTTAGCAAAGGCCTTTGCTCTGGATTTGGGACTTTGTCCCTTAACCAGAGTTTGGGTTTCTCCTTTCTACAAAGTTGCAGTGTTGGGTTTTTTTTGACAGCATGGAAAAACTAGCTGCCCATATCACTAAGAATCATAATAAATCCTTCTTGTCATGTTTTGTTTTAAGCCCGAATTGTTAGTTTTGCTGAATTTAGTGGTGCTGCTGAGCTGTGGACGAGGCACCACTCAGTCAGTTTAAAATCACATCACTTCAGCTGAAATCACAGTATTGCTCCAGACAACCGACAGCAAAACCCACCCTCTGTGAATGAGGGAGCAATAATCCTGCAAGGGATGTGAGAGAGGTGCTCACAGGTGAAGTGTCTCCATGGCAAAGTTTTTGTGTGGTGAAAGCAGCAGTGTTCCCCAGGCACGTGTCGAGGCATTGATTCCCCTACTCCAGGTAAGGAGGCTTCTCACTCCAAGGTGGATGTTTCTCTCCTCTCCAAAGGGAGACAATGTGCTCTGATGCTTGTTCAGATGGGAGATTTCATGTCTTCATCAAAGACTGGGCTTCTTCCATCTTGCAGGATAGTTTTAGTTGGTGCCTGATAAGCTGTTTTCATATTTTATTCTATTTCTGCAGAGTGGTAGAGGCTTTGAACTTTGAAAGAGTTTTCTGGAGTGCAAAGTATTTTTCTCCTCCAGCTCTACTTAAATCCTGGCCTTGAACTGATGAGGTTTGCAAACCTTGTGAGAAGTCAGTCATATGAGTGGGAAATTATTTATCTTTGGTGGAGCAAAGAAAGGGAACTTGTTTGCCTAGAGGGCCTTAGCTCAGGTAAGTGAGGATTGAGTTCTGTGAGGGAGCTGAGGAATGCCGTCTTCACCATGGCTGGTGTTGCTGTAGGTCTCCTTCTGGAGCCCAGGATGCGAGGCATAACCTCCAAACAACAACAAAATACACCAAGCAAAGAGCTTGCAAGACAAGAGGTTGATTTATTTCATGCATGAGACGATCAAAACTAGCTCGTGTTACAGATGAGAACTGTGTCCATGAAAACTTCTTTCCTTTCAAAAATACTCCTAATATTAACATTTTCCCAGTCCTCTGTGGGTTTTAGTTGAAAACTGTTTGTTTTTGTCAAGTAAGAATGACGGTTCTTCCTATCCAAAAGGCTTTCAGAGAATGCAAAGTTTTAACAACTGTTTAGGAAATCCAAACCCTGCTGCCTCTGTTTGCATTTCACTGTTTGCATTTTGTGAAAAGCAGGCAAACTTGAGGCAACAAAACCCTGTTTTTCCTCATCCCTTCCAGAAAACTCAACGACAACTCAACTCTATTTTAAACCTGTCACAGGGGGATGAACCAGACGAGTCTTACTCTGCAATCCTCGTTCCCTTCCCGCCCCGTAGGTACTACAAGAGCTCAGTGGTGCTGATGTGCTTCGTGATCCCCACCGTCGTGCCGTGGTACCTGTGGGGCGAGAGCCTGTGGAACGCCTACTTCCTGGCCTCCATCCTGCGGTACACCATCTCCCTGAACGTCACCTGGCTGGTCAACAGCGCCGCCCACATGTACGGCAACCGCCCCTACGACAAGAACATCAACCCCCGGCAGAACACCCTGGTCACCCTGGGGGCCATCGGTGAGTGCTGCTCTGCCAGCTCGGGGTGATGGCCCATCCTGCTCCAGCCTGGCTGGGGCTCGAGCCTGCAGCTGGAGCCAGGGTTTGGAGGAGGCTGGAGCTTGCTCATCCCGGAGGAAGGCACCCTTGTTCCTCTGGTGGTGTCCATGCTGAAAGAACGCCACGTGGTCTCTGGGAAGGGAGGTGTTGGCAGCCAGCAGCGAGCTCTGCTCAGCAGATAGTGCAGCAGAAGTGAGGGACTCCACTTCTGACTCAGTTGAGTGTCTCCCCTCTTGAAGCACTCCTGGATTTCTTCCCTGAGCGTAAGGCGTGGGATGTGCCCCTTCCTGCTGGGAAGGAAAGCCCAGAGCACTGAAAATACAGAGTCTGGTTTGGGTGTGTCCCAGAGGCCTGGGGTGGATGCAAGACTTGGGAAATGGGCGTTGGAGTGTCCTGCCTGAGTGTGTTCCTGTGTTGACAAAAGTGCCAGCTCTGTGGTCGTTAAACTCCCTCTCTGTTTTTCAGGTGAGGGTTTCCACAACTACCACCACACCTTCCCGTTCGACTACTCAGCCAGTGAGCTGGGCCTGAAGTTCAACCCCACCACCTGGTTCATTGACTTCATGTTTTGGCTGGGGTTGGTCACTGACCGCAAGCAGGCTCCCAAGGAGATGATCCAGGCTCGCAAGGAGAGGACTGGAGATGGCAGTGCCTGAGGGGTGGCTCTGGGCTGTGCCACCACCGCTGTCCCCTGGCTGGCTGGGTGTGTGCACAGCCCCGTGCCTGTGGTGGATTTACCTCTGGGTAAAATTACCGTTTTCTTTCAGACCGGTTGGGCAGAATCAGTTCCCCAAGAATTGATTCAGCCACAGCTTTTTTTTCTTTCTTTTTTTTTTCCTCCTTTCCTTATTAGCTGTCTTATGTCCAAACTTAAGACTATTAAGTGTAAAAATGTTATATATTATTTAATATTGCAGTTAAGCGGGAGAGAGATTTGATTTTAGTCACTGTAGTTCATGTCTGAGATTTGTTGTATTTTGCTTGTTCATGGTAAATGTTGGCAGGTTGAAGGAACTAATTGTCTTTTCCAAGTGCAGTTAGGGGAGATTTTTGTTCCTACTGCTCATCCAGTAAGGTTTTGAGGTGCATCTTTCGGGGGGAAGAGGCAGGGCCCAGTGTGCTGTGTCAGCTGCATACTCATGGAAAGGACAGTAACACTGCTGATGAAAAACAGTATGTCCAAGGGAAAAGATCACCCTCAGTTTAGTTAGATGTTAGTTTGGAAACCTGCTTTCTTCTTTTTGTTAGCCCTGTTAGCCAGCCCAGTGCACTGCTGTCTTTGCTAAATATGAAAACTCTTTATTGCTGAGCAGGCTTTTGTGTTGAAGATTAGTCTCTATACAAGCCAAAATACCAACTGATGCTATATTGAGATGGTTCCTTTGTTGTCACATATACATTGTACTTGTAAATGTATAGAGCTCAGCCATGTCTTAAGCCAAATAAAGCTTTGGTTTCAATGTTTGGAGACCTGAGTCATATTCTAATCAGTCATGGCCTTTGATGCATGCATATTTTAGCTCCTTTTGCACAAGAGGCCTCTTAATTTCTTTCTCTGCCTTTGACTAGTGGGTCTTAGAAAACTGACCTTAATCTCAGTCAGAGCCTGTACTAATATTTCAGCTGCATGCAACATCCATTGGTTTCTGAGCAAAATATAAAGACAGTTATGTAGCTTCTGAATTTTAACAGTTGCCTTGCTTAACCAAAAAAAAAAAAAAAAAAAAAAAAAAAAATCTAAAAAAAAAAAAAAAAAAAAGGCATGTGGATTTAATGGGACATATAGCCCTTTGTGTTAGATGTTAGCCAGTGCAGGAGAGAGGCTTTGTACTGTCAGCACTGGAGCACTTTTGAAGATAGAGGGCATGATTTTCATTTATACAGAAGGTCACTGCCTTGCCCCTCGGAGAGGGAGTGAGTGCCTGTTTCCCAGCCACACAGCCCCACACCCTGGGCAAGGCAGGGATCTCAAGATAACTGAGACTCAGGCCCAGATATTTTCAGGAAAGATGCAAAAGTGGGGGAAAAAAAATAAAATGGTTTCTTTTTTGTTCTGTTTCTTGTTTTTCAAATGATGCCATATAATATAAAAGAGTTGTCTTTATTCTGTCTTTCATCCAGCAGGTGTTTTAAAAGTGTTATTTTGCCATTAATGATGTGTAAACTCTTGAGTGATTTACAATAAACAGTTATGAGTTAGCCTGGCCACTGTGTTTAATTTTGAAACACCTCCCGAAGCGAAGGTCTTTGTGCATCACACATCAGAATTACGGCAGCCTCTCACTTGGCATTTCCAGCCACACGTTTGGTGCAGCTCAAAACACCTCCCCCCTCAGCATTTCTGAATGTCAGGGGAAGAGGAGGCTGTCAAATGGACGGGCACCAAGGGATTTGATTGCTTTGGGCTTCCTGGCCAAGCTGATGGAGGGGGGAAAGAAACGGGAAGCTCACATAAACTTGAAAGGGGACCACAGCAAGTGAAAATCCCACTTTAGCAGAAAAATACCAGCCCAGTGTGACTGCGGGACAATGCTTTGGCCAAAAATATTAAATATTTTACTTGGATTTTGCTGTAAGCTCTCTCTGTTTCTGCTGAGATGGGCCTGAAGCTCCGGGTGTGCCTGAAGATGTGTTTTGATGTGCATTCATCTGGAGTCAGAGCTATTTGACAGAGGAATTGTACACACACGAGCTGGAGATGTCTCCCCATCCCCTGCTGCAGTGCCTGCAGGGTGGTGTGGAAACGGGCTCCTGGAGCTGGGAGGTTCCTGACCTGCTGGTTAGAAAGATAGAACTGTTCCTTCCATGGCCAAAATCATAGGGAACCTGCCCTCAAAGTGATGTGTGTAGTGGGTTTGGACTTGGGATGTGAGTGTAGGAGTGAAGCTTGGAAAATGTGCAGATGCCTGATCTCACCGATGCTCTCATCCTTTCCTCTGTGCAATTCCCTGACCGCAGAACTACAGGGAATACACCAAGATACACAGCTTCCTGTTGATCTTTATCATTTTTCTTTTGTACTCCTGTTGCTTGGACTTCCTTAGGCTCATTCCTGCCTGGTGTAAGAAGAGCACGTAGCCTTGCCAAGAGGCACGCACTGTTCTGAACCTCTCTGAATACCCAAAATTACAACAAGGTAATATTCCCCCCACCCTTCCCCAGGGATGAGACTTCAAAAGCAGCAGCAGTTGCAGTGTGTTTCAGGGATCTGAAAACTGAAATTGAAACCATTGTTAAGTTACCTGGGTTTGAAAAACTGAAAATAACTAAAGAAACATTGTTCAGAAAAGAAAAAGCGCCTCCATCAAATGTCTTATCTGGAAGCTTATGCCACCTGAATCCATCTTTTTGTAGATGAAATTCTCCACGTGGTAGAGTTGATAAAAAAAGTCTCAGCCTTTGCAGGAAAACTAGGTTTTTAAAGACGATGCCTTAAATTTTGGTAAAACAAGGAATACTTCAGTGCATTTCCTTTTTTGCTTATTTATTTGCATTATTGTGTTTATTTTGAACTTTTTGCTTGTTTGTTTTGAATTTTTTATAAATCACTTTGGTCATGTTCTTCAGTGTGGTTTTCTCTTCCTCAAGATGATGTGGGAGGCAGGAAGGGCCACTGCCATTTCCCAGGGTAGCTACTGGATCCATCCACTGTTGGATGAAGTACCATGGTGACTTTGTGGAGCCTTGGTAGGGTGGGTACTAGGGCATGAGCTGCACTCATTTCTGTGGACTTTGGTACTTCACCTGCTGATTTGGTAGTTGAAGACCTGGCTGGAGCTTTCTGAGCAGTGCAGAAGTGTTGAGGAACTGCCTGGTGGATTGGTGGCTGGCTGTAGGTTGGACTTTAGCAATGACTGTCTTCTGGGACCTGATGGTCTGGCAGTGCCTGGACCTTGTGCTGTCTCCAGCTCCGTTCCTGGCACGTTGACCCATGTGGAATAGCACCACGTAGCAGCAGGAATAGGTATTTGTACTTTCATGCAGCACTGCACTGTTTCCAGGCTCTCAGCTTTGGCACACAGCAGGCACTGGATTGGTTTTACCTCTTTTCCCAGAACTGCTTGGGCCCTTACAAAAAGCAGTGTTGGCTCTGGAGCTGTGTGCTCCTTCCAAGTGGAAACTCCGGAGCAGGTCAGCTGCTTTCTGGCATGGGGTGGCTCAAAGGAATGCTAGTCTGCCCTGGGACCCCTGGGACTCGGCACAGTCTCTAGAGGACAATCTAACCTGTAAATTACAGCAGAAGGGAGGATTTAGTCTCTCAATTACAGCATGTAATTGGTTATGCAGACACTGACGAAGCGCGCCCATGTCAGGCTGCGTACAAACACAGCAGTCAAGGTGTGAGGTGAGACCAAGGCTGTGGTGGCCGACTGCAGAGGAACTTCCAGGCTCCATCTGACACCATCCCTGCTGCAGCTGGGCTGGGCTGTGCTGGAGTCATCCCTGGTGCAGGAGCAATGAGCAAAACCTGCTGGCACTGAAGGTACCCCTTGGGAAAGACGCTGCAGGGAGAGGGTGAGTGCTGCTACTGAAGAAATGCATCAGGGTTTGCATTCTTGGGGTACAAGGGGTGGATTTCTGCCCTACTCACTTCCTCCAGAGGCTCTGCTGTTCCCTGGTAAGCCCTGAGATGTCTGCAGCCCTCTGCAGCTTGGAAGTGCAAGGCAAACTGCTGTCCCCGGCAGGCAGCCAGAACACAGCTTTCTAGAAATAAGCCCAGCAGATGGGAAATGTGGCCTGACTGCAGGTATCACATTCAGCTGCTGGGGTGGGAGGCTCTTAGGGGGAAAAAAAAAAAAAAAAAAAAAAAAAAAGGATCTTCTAAAAGGTTTCCTGTGTCCAGGTGAGCCTGAGAATCCCTGCAGGGCTGGAAGTGTGGTGGCTGACCTATGGGCTCTGGTTAGGTGATGTTTGGAGTATTTGCAGCTGGCAGGCCTCTCACTTTGGAGGGAGGTTGATGATCTATCAGCTCCCAGACAGCAGTCCCCAAGGCATGGCCAGGCTGGACTTGTCTTACCTCGATATTTTTGCCCCGAGGCTGTTTGGTAGCTGTACCCTTTAAGTGAAAAGGGTGTTTGTGTACAGGGTGTTCACCATGCTCTGGGTGTGTATGGGAATCAAGGTGCAACTTTCCATAAGATCTTATTTTAAAAGGAGAATGAAAAGCAAAACTGAAAGCAGAGCCCAGTGGGAAAGGAGGGCATGTACTAATATGTGCCCAAGTGCCCCAGCTCCCACAGTGGCTCTGGCCCAGGAGAAGAAACCTCTTACAACAACCTCTACCCAGCAGCACCAGCCCGGCTGAACAGGTGAGAACAGGGGAAAAAAACTGGAGCTCCTGGAGTGCCCCTGAATGGGCAAAATTACCCACTGAATGGTTTAGAGGCTTTCACTGTTTAAATCACCCCTTGTACATGGGGTGCATTGCTTTTAGTGAGTCCATCTCCTGCTGCCCCACTCCCCCAAGGGTTAAACCCTGATTTAGGCTTTTTCTGAGAAAATGATGAAAGAATTCCCACCCTGGATTTCAGACAAATGACTCTAGGAGCTGTGCCACTGCCTCTCCCCTTCCTGCACCAGCCATGGCCAAGCTGGGGCTAAAGCCAGCAAGGAGCAAAGGTGTGGCCCCAGTGCAGGTAAAGGGCCTGCCCTACACAAGCATTTTTAAAGATAAATCTACTGCCCAGGAGAAGCAGATGAGTAGCAAAGCCTGCCTGTAGAGCAATGAAAAAAAATCCCCTTTTGCAGGACTTGGGAAATGATTGGAGAAAAGACTCCAATGAGCAGCGCAGATAAGAAATGTAGGTGAAATGGTGTTTACCACATCTGCCCAGCATGCCTAACCTTTGTATTCACTGTGGCAACTAAATTTTCCTGACTCACACGATTCCATTAGCATTTATAGCATGATAATAGGAAATAATTATTTTACCCAATCTCATTATGCTTTAAAAAAGAAAAAAAAAAAGTATTTTTCTTTTTTTCACAGCATTTTCTGTGCTTCTTGTAGGACTGTCCTCCTGCCAGGCCAGAATACACTCCCACTGGGGCCAGGGTGCACCAATCTGCAGCTCTCATCTGCACACACTGGCATTGCAAGGTTCCTTCCCCAGAGTTCCCACCCTGACTGCAAGTCCTTTTTATCCCATGTATTTGTTATCACAGCAGTAATATTTTTTTTACTTCTCTTTTTATGGAAAAAATGAGATTTTTTTCCCCCATTTTCTCAATTTCCTTTACTAAAACTCAAATGGTTCCACTTTGCTGCAGTTACATGGAATGGGTCTCTTCAATTTGCCACTCCATTCCCTGATCCAGGTGAATTTTTCTTGATTGCGATGATGTGGGTGAACTGGGAAGAGCTTCATCTCACAGGGTTGGGATCTGGGGATGTTTCCTAGGGTAAGAGAGTGCACCTTGCAGGTCACTGCCTCCCCAGAGCACACCTTGTCAAAGCCAAGCCATAGGTGGGCTTGCTTAGGTGGCATCTGTTCATCAGCAGGGCATTTGGAGATATGAAGTCCATCACAATATTTGAAAAGCTCGATAAAGGAACAGATGGCTTTGACAGGAGATGATGTGGCTAATGGAATTAGGGTTAACACTTCAACTGAGAAACAGTTTTAGCTGGTTTTTAACAGTTTTAATTGTATTTAATTCATGCCTCGAGGTGTGGAGCAGCTCCAGTGATTGCTGCTGAGTGATCCCTGGGCCCATTTTCCCTGCTGCTCCTCTTTCTGGGAGGGGCACCCTTTCCTGCCAGGCCTCACTCCACCTTCGGAGCAGAAAGGGGCAGGACAGGAGAAAAAGGTGGCAAATATAGTTTCAGAAGACCTGTATCTCTCAGAAATGAAAGCAAACTCAAAGCAATTCCATTTTCCTTATCTTTGTGTACCTTTTTCTCAAAAAAAAAAAAAAAAAAAAAAGTCCATTTTTTTTAACCTGGACCACAGCCAGACTTCTTTGGTAATTTCACCCTGGCAAGGACAGCAATGAGAGGGGCATGAGGCTGCTTTGCTTTGCAGGATGAGGGTGGTGGGAGAGGGGCTGCTCCTCCCATGGCAGCCCATGAAGAAATCATTGTAGAAAATCTCTCCAAGGACCCACGTAACATCACCCCATTGATGGCAGATGCCTCCCTGCATCTCTCTTGCTTCCTGCACTGGGTGGGCTCCAACACATGCTTGCTGTCCTCAGGCTGCGCCCTTTTTTCAAGCTGTGATTTTTTAAATTTGTAATAGGTTTTTGGTGGGCCTGTCAGCATCATGCGTTTTCCAGCACTCAGAGGGACACCATCTGCTCAAAAAGGAGCTGTGAACAAAATGTCTCAGACACTCAGAGTTTACCAAAAATGAAATTGCCTTAAAATCCCATATGGTGTATTGTTTCCCTTCCAGCACCGGCTGACAGCAGAGGTGAAGTGACTAAGGCACTTTCTGATTAGTTGCTGCATTTTCCTTCCTGGCCAAAATCGCTGGGGCTGAGCACTGTCACTTCTCACCTGGTTGACAGAAGGTTTTCTTCAGCCTCAGCTGCTGAAAGTCAGAGGGTACTGGGCTTCAAAGACCTCCCCTCTATTACTTTTAAAACGAGCTTCCTAGACTCTTGCTGTCACAAGAAGCCTTGCAGGGAGGGTTGTGGTTAATGCTGATACCTCAAGCATATTTTTTTCCAGGCAGCCTATTTTGGGGGCCTCTCTTGGTGACATGGAGCAAGCAAATACTGCAAGGAAACATTTATTAGTCCAGGGCAATGCAAGATTTGAAATACCAAAGCAGGAAGAATGTTATTTCAGCTCTAAAAATAGCCCTCTCTGCCTTTAAAGCACCGAGAAGCATGCACAGTACATGTCTTTCTGTGGGAGCGTCTGTCCTCTCCCTTGATGATGCAGCCACTTTGGTGAGGGCTCAGGGGAGCCGCTGGTGCAGTGTTTGCTCTGAGGATCAGCACTCCCAGGGCTTTTCAATCCCTGCGGATCAGAGACATGAAATCTCTTCACAGGGTTCCATGAGGGCCAAAGCTGCAGGGTGAAGGAGTGTTGCCTGCTCCAAGGGCAGCCTACGAAATACTGATAAAGTGCTGATGTGTAACTCAGCTCAGTTCCGGGGGCTGACATGGATTTAGGCATGTGTCTGCTTTGTGTTGGTTCAGAAGTGATGGCACCAGGACAAAATTTTGACTAAGCGCTGCCTTGTTTGGGTTTTAGGAAAACAAACAAGACAGTCGCTAAATAACCTCAGTCATCCTGACAGAGAGAGATGGGAGGAAGAGGAAAAAAGAAGCGGGAGCATTCACGTGGACTTAATCCCACGAAGACCACACAGCGATGCGACCCCTCCACCCCAAGAAACACTCCCAAAAGGTTATCACCGAGCTGTTCTGCTGGGAATGTTTCTTCTCAACATTCCAAACGCAGAGATCCTTTACAAAGCCCACCACCCAGCGCAGGAAAGGGAAAAGGGCTGAGAGAGGCTCTTCCCGGGCTCTTTCGCTGTTGAGGGCCGCTCCCCTGAGGCCTTACAAAACGCCCATCCCGGTGGGCAGCATCCCCGGCGGGGCTGTGAGGACGCTTTGTGCGGCCAGCTCTCCCCGCCGCCTCCGGGCGCTCGGAAAGGCGCACGGGCAGCCGCAGCCCGGGGAGCTGCTCCCAGCGCCGGGAAGGGCGGCCCGGGAACAGGGCAGGGAGCCTTCTGCATGCCCTGAAGCAGCGCGGGGGCTGCGCGGCGTCCCGGCATCCCAATCCCGGCGGGCAGAGCGGCGCTCCGGCCCCAGCGGCGCTCGGGGCCCCCGGTGGCCGCGGCGGTGCGGACCCGCCCGTCCGGGGCGGGGCGCATAGGGCGGGGGCTCGGAGCGGGCCGCCTCGCCGCCGCCGCCGGAGCGGGAGCCGTCCGCAGGTGCGCAGGTAGGAGCCGCCCGGGAGCCGCGGCCGGCAGCGCAGGCACCCCGTCCCTCCGGCCGGCCGTCCCGTGTCGCTGTCGCCCCGCCCTGTCGCGGATCGTGGCCGCGGTGTCCTGAGCTGCGAGTGGGGCCGTGAGCGCTGTGGGGCCGTGAGGGCAGCGGGACCCCCGCGCTGCCTGCCCTGGAGCGCCCCGGGTCACGGCGGCTGGACACGGGCTCGGTAAGAGGATTAGAGCCGCCTCACCCCGGGCCTGGAGGACCCAGCTGTGGAAGAGCTCTCCCAGGTGATGATTCCGGCGTCCCTCAGCCGTGAATCCCTGTGGGGACTCCATCCCTTCGGCGCTGAGGGAGGTGTGGTGGCAGAGCTCGGCGGGGTCTCTCGGCCAGGTCGCTGCATGGGGCTGTGTGAAGAAGCTCACCTGGGTTGAGGCTGCGGGGTGGCACAGGTCCCGCCTTCCTCACATGCAGGCTGTGTCCGGTTAAATTCCCTGCAGGGAATTCAAGGTGGTCAGCTGTGCTGTGGAGCCCCAGGGAAGGAAGGGCGAGATCCTCTCTCTGAGCGACAGAAAGATGCTGGGTGCTGATGTCCCAGGGTTGCTTGGAATCTCAGTCTTAGCTCTTAGTTAGAGCATCATGCTTGTGCCAGACCTTTCATTCAGAGCCCTTAAGCTATAAAGGTTGCAGAAATTAGAAATTATGAGTTAACCTTTCTGCCTTTTTTTTTTTTTTTTTTTTTTTTTTTTTTTTTTTTTTTTTTTTTTTAAGCAAAGCTACTTGTGAAAGTGACCGTAAGGGTTGTCTGATCACCATTCACACAATCCTCATGCCAGGGCAGTGTACACATGCGTGGTTGATTAGGAATAGCAGCTCAGTATGGAGGAGGGCAGTGTGTGAAAGGTATATCCTGACACTGACTGCCTCTTGTGTCTTGCTCAAACAGATGACAGTGCCTAAAAGAGGGGGACTTGATTCTTGCCCCCTTTCTGCCTTTGGGTAGTGGGATGAAGACGGGGGACTCCTATTTGCTTGACAAATGTCTTGCTCCTGATTTCACTGCTGAACTATTAAAAGCCAAATTGTTTTCTTGTGGTTATCCATGCCCAGCTGTCAGCATTTTCTGAACCTGGAAAACCTTGATTTTCCCCTTTAAGATTCTTTGTGCTGCAGTGTTTGCTTTTCAGATGCAGAGCAGGGATGTGTGCTTGTAAGAACACCAACGTTTTTCTTTCTTTCTTTTCTTTTTTTTTTTTTTGGAAAAAATGTCATGTCCATGGTTTTCTCTCTCCCCCCCAGCCATTTCCAGGCAGCCTGAGATTGCAAAATTGCGGTTTGGCTCAACAGAGAGAGTTTAAGGTCCCAGTCCTGCAATCCAAGCTGAAGCAATGTGCTGTGATCACAGGTTAAGTGGGAGCCAAGAAGCAAAGGAAGGTCTGTGAGAAAAGAGAAAGATGATCCCAGGCAATATATTGGGAAGCATACACTGGGATAGGGAGTGGTGGCAGGTGAGGAGGCTTGGACCAGGACTCTGTAAGTGCACACTCCTCTGTGTCACTGATTTCCAGTGTGACGTCCCAGCGAGCAAGTCACTGGCTTTGTTGTCTAAAATGGGAATAATTGTGGGGTTTTGCTGTCTCAAGGAGACTTGCAAAAGTCTCTCCTTGCCTTAGGTCCCTGCAGGTTGTGGAAGAGGTCACTTGAGGTTCAGGGATGAGGGCAGGATGAAGGTGAAAAAGAAGAAAAACGCATTGGGAACAGGAGGAGAGGGAAGGGCAGAGTGAATGGGAGAAGAGGAAAAGACTGATGAAGCTTCAAAAACCTTGAAAAGTACTGTTAAAACGGCTGTAGGTTACCTCACATGGGATTTGTTGCATATTTTTATGCTGAGGTTGCTGCTGGATGGTCCTGCCTGCTGGGGAGAGGTCTGGGCTGCCTCTCCCATGGGTAACAAAGGGAAGGGAGCAAAAGCCTGGAGGATGTGGGCTGATCTGCTGCAATGGTGGGGAGAGTGTCCAGCATCCTCCCTGCAATTTACTGAGCTGGGACAGGTCCAGGTACTCAGGGAGAGAACTTCTGCTCTTGCTGTATTATTTGCTGCTTCCTGTTAGGAACCACTGGTATTAATAGCGGTGGCTGCCTAAACCAGAAGAGCCAGTGGCCCTTCAGTTTTGGCACCACAGGACCGCAAGGGTGGGTTTTGCCTGGCCAGGACACTGAGGATGGCCACAGCTTTGTCAGAGGGAGCCTGCCCTGTGTGGTCTTGGCTCAGCTGAACGCTCTTAGAGGTGCTTTAATGTGGTCTCCTACAGGAAAGTCTGTGTCTGAAAATATTCCAATAGATTTAAAAAGTAATAGTCCCTCTGGATGTAATGTAGAGGCTGCTCACACAGGCTTGGCCCCGTTGAACAGCTGGAAGCTGTTTCCTGCTCCCCTCTGTCCATTGTGTTTGTTTGGGGGGAAACACTGTATGGCACCTTCCTACTGTAGCTCACCCGAACACCCTACAAACAGTAATTTATAGTTGTAGCAGCTTGAGACACTGGTAAACGAAGGAAATTAATTCCTGCTTATGAGGAATACTGGTAATGAAGTGGTCAACACCACAGAAATGCCCATCTATGATTGCTTACCTCACACTTTGCCTCTCAGGGTAGATGATTTCCACAGGTCTCAACAGAGTCAAAAGACAATCCCTGTGCCAGAGAGGGCCGCTTGAGTGGACTGACAAAAGCCAAGTCATGGGCACTGCACATCCATTCCTTACAGCTCACCCTCTGGCCCATCACCTCACTGCTGCTCTGGGGCTTTGGTGGTTAAGAAGAGGACCTCTTTCTGTGAAGGAGAAGTCCTCAGGCTGAAGAGGCTGGCGAGGGAAAACTGTCCTGACAAACAGCGTGCTCTGCCACAGTCCCTAACAGCTCACAGGCCTTGGGTGTTTTCCCCATGATGAGTTGCATTTACCAAAGGAAATGCTGCTCTCAAGGCAGCGCACGTCTCTCCAAAAGTGTAGAGCTGCAAAGAGCAGGGAAGAAAGGAGCTTATGCTTCCAAAAGGTGAACAGAAGAGGGGTGAAAAGATGAAAGACAGGGTAAGCAGGTGGAGAAGCCCTGCTTACACCCCATGAGAAGCTCTGTAGCTTGAGTGTGTGTTTTCTGTTTGGTGGGGAAAAACAGTGGCAGGGTAGAAAAGGCAGTGGAACCTGGAATTTTTTCTGGCCTTGCAGGACGTCTACTCTCTCATCCATAAACTCCAGGAAAAGGAGACCATATTATCAGGAATAAGGTTCTGCCAAGTCTCTTCCCCTGGGCTTAGTCTGCTTTTGCTTACCTTCAAAGCTATTTCTAAGTCAACACTTGAAGTTTCACCTCCCTGTTAAGTGTTCTTTGCCACACCCAACACTTACACTGTTTTCCTGATAATGGGACAAACCTTTTGGGCAGACTTCTTCCCATTTCAGATGTAATGGGTATCTTGGCTTTGCTTGCTCATGCATGTGTGAAATAATTGAAGACATTTGTGATTTTTGGAACTGAGGACCAGATAAAACCCCTCTCTCAGTTTATTAAGACCCTGTCAGGACCTCTGTACATTATGGGAGGAGAAACACTCCATCTGCTTGTTGATGCATCATTAGATTGTGATCATTAAATCGGGGTGGTTGAGGTGGAGGGCAATCACAGGACAGCCTGTCCACACAGTGCCTCTGACTTCCTGGGCTTTGCCATAACATCAGCCTGTGTTTCTGTATTGCTTGCAGAGCAAAGAGATGGTTTCAGAGACTCTTTCCTCACAGCACAGCTGAAGCAGGGAGAGCTTTGTTGTTTTGTGGGGGGTTCTTTTGGTGTGGATTTTTTTTTTGTTTTGGTTTTTTGTGTGGTTTTTTTTGTTTTGTTTTGTTTTCTTGTTTTGTTTTGGGGAGACAGATATCCCTACTCATTTTCCAGCATTTTCCAGCAACTCTTTAACTCTTTTCTTTGGGGGTTGGCTGGTACTTTGAGGTAAGTGCCCTTCTCACAAGCATCCCAAACCAAAGGATTCTCAAGGGGAAGATATGCCCTTGTGGTCGTGGTGGTGGCGTGAGACTGTGGGTTTGGTTAGTGTTGAGACTCTGCTGGAGATTTCCCTTGTGTCTCAGGAGTCTGGTGTAAGAGCCCCCAGTCTTGAGCACCCAGAGACTTCTCTGTCTGAGCACCCAGAAGCCATTCTGTCAGTCACACTCCCACCGCCCTGGGCTGTCACTGCTGAGACCAAAGCCCTTTCACAGTGGGTGGCTCCATTAAGCTGATGTGTACCTTGCTTGAGTCCCCACACCCCCCACATTTACACAGTCAGACAGGTTTTCCTCACTGGCTGGACCCCAGGATCCCCATAGCAGACTCCCAGAACCCTGGACCCTTTAAGTAATTTAATCGTGGTGCAGTAACACCATAACAGCTTGAATTGATGCCTTCAGGGGGACACCCTGCACTAAAGAATCCCTGGCTTTTTATACCCTCAGTCTATGTGTCCATTCCAATTGTGATATTTAGTCTGGGCCCTTCTCTCTGTGTATTTGGGTTCTGCAGAGTCTCTGGGTGACCAGCCACCCTTGGCTGGGGCCACAGGTCCCCATGCCCTTTGCTAGGGACAGGGTGGATGCCAGGTCATGGCCCCTTGCATGTGGCTCCAGCCACCACCACCACCTGCAGCTCCCACTGCGGCTGCTCACCAAGCTGCTGCTTGGATTCCTCAACACCTGCACTTGGAGAGAGCAACCATGTGCCCTGGGAGGTGGGCAGGGAGGACTCCCTGGGAGCTGGTTGCACCTGCCCTGTGCAGCCCCTGAGTGCTCCTTAAGCACAGTGGGGTTCCTGGGGCACAGAAACACACGGCACCTGCAGAATGCAGTTGTCCTCAAGCTCACCGTGGCTGCTCCTGCCTGGTTTCAGTGCCTGCTGCCCCAGCTCCTGCCTGACCTGGATGTTCCCTTCTGCCTTACCCAGCTCCTTTCTCTGCCTCCTTTCCCTGTTTGCAGGCTGAGGGCCACGACTGCCCAAGCCCTGCTCGTGATATGAGTGGCACCTCATGGAAGTCAACGTGATCTGCCACAGGCTTTTCTGGGTCAAAGCCTGCAGAGCACCCCTGTAGTCCTGTGGTGGCAGATCACACGGATTCTTCTTTCCCAGCACCCAGGAGCGTGGTGTGGAAGCGAGGTGTGCCTGGTTCGTGCAGCGCCAAACGCGAGTCAGGCAGACTCAGGCAGCAGGAGCTGAAAGTCGGCGTCTCTGGCTGTAACACAGCAGCCCAGCCCTGGCTGCTAAAGGGCCTGTAAGTACTGACCCGTGTGTGGCTCAGGGTGAAGGCTGTGGGGCAGCAAGAAGCAGAAAACCAAGGGCGCTTTTAGAACTACAGTGGGGTGTACTGGCCTCAGGACTCAGCAGTGCTGCAGGAATATCCCTGGGTCAGACACTGGTATGAATTGGTCCTTTTCTGCCCCTCTTTTTTTGGTCATTAAAAGTTTTCATTCCTTTCTTGCTCTTGGCCCATCTCTGATAGGTTTTTGCTGGCCGGAGCATTTCATTAGCACACTGAATGCAGTCACAGTGTGTGAAATGAGACAAGAAACTTGTACTGATGTTGCCGTGGGTGAAAACATTGCCTCTCAACGTTGTTGCAGGATTACTGAAGCATCTCTCCTGCTTCCCCTATGCACAGCCCGGAGATGTCTGTACCTTTTCCCATTCCTCTTGTAGAAATGAAATGAAAATGGCATTTCTGCACATCCATGAGATGGTAGGTGGGTACCTGGAGCAAGCAGAACATCCTACCCTGCTGACAGAGGGGATCACTTCTTTTCTTGTTACCCCACCTTTGTGTTATGTATTTACAAGCCTCTGTCACATCTTATCTCTCATTGTGCACTCACACTGGAAACCTTGAGATAAACCTGAAAACGCCCTGTTTTGTTATGTTGGCATTTGTGACTTGTGGGTGGCAGGTTATATAATGTACTGGTTTGTATCCACTCAGTTACACTGATTAGCTATCAAGTGACTGTGGTTATTTTTGCTTTTAAAAGCAACAGAGAGCTATACTGGGCTCCCCCAAAAGACAGAATGTGTTTGTTCCCCTTTGACTGTTGCTGACTGGCAGTAATTCTTTATGACTTGCTCTGTTTTGAACAGCATCTTCCTTCTCTCAGTGCTCCTGGCTTTGTACCTACTCTCTGAGATAACCCAATGGCCTAGTGCTGTGAGATGCAGGAGTGTTGCTCTGGCTTATTATGCATTTCAAGTGCATCTGCATGCTTTAGTCTTAAAAAAGATGTACGACTCTGTTAACGTGGTAATTTTGTCCTTCCTTACATTCATGTTCTCTGGTGAAAGCAACTTCAGGAGGAGCCTGTAACTTTGCTTGGCAGGTGAAGTTAAGATGTCCATATTAAATGAACCTTGAGCAAGCAGCAGTATCTGTTTGGTGAGCTGCCTGCTGTAATTGGAGTGTGTACATTAGAGGAAGGGAAGCTTAATTGGTTGAGGGTGTATAGCGGGGCAATGGTAAAAAAAGCAGAGCAAGCAGCTGACAGTCTAAGCAGATCTAGACATAAAAATGGAACGGGAGATGAGTAAGCTTGCTTTGAGAGGAATTCTCAAGACACACACCGGGGCAGTGCTAATGTGAAACTCCTTTCAGTTCTGCACCCTGACTCATGTTAGCTGGCAGCAGGAGCACACCTCAGCAGGGCTTTTGCAGTGCTGGTGTGAGACTGTGTGTCAAGAGGGACTGGAAGACCACACGTGAGCTTTTGAGAAGGTGGGCTGGGTGATACTGAAAACGTTTTTGTTAGTTTTTGAATCCATTGCACCATGAGGGCTTTCTGTCTCTGAAGGCTTTCCTGTGCAAGCCTTATAGCAATGGAAGACACATGGGTATGGGAAATTACCAACTGCCTCTTGGATGCAGTGGGCTTGTTTGGGAGAACATGGGCTGGCAGAGATTGCTGTTGTTGCCAGCTCAGATTTGGCACCACTGGGCATGGCAGCAATGCAGAACAGAACTGTGGAGAGGAAGTTTGGCTTTATGTCATCCCCGTGGAACAATTAACCATCAAAGAGTTTGTTTCTACATTTCCCATAAAGAGTTTTGGGCATTTTTCCTATCGCTCTTGGCATTTTAGTTTGGTTAAACTGGTGTGGTGCTGCAGGAGAGGCTTATGTTTGGGTTTCTTGTTCTCTTGTGCTGGTCTTAGTGTGCACTGAGGTTTCCCAGCTTGAAGATCCAAACACTGGGGACATCCCCGAGGAGGACAAGGCTAACCCAAAGGCAGCTGCTGAGAATGATGTCTGCTGAACACTAGTGCAAAGCTAGGCAGGTTTGGCACATGTTCAGGGTTTCTCCTTTGGAAGAAGTTGAGATTACATGTAATTTTGCTCCTGGCACCTGAATAACAGAGCAGGGAATAAATGAGAAATGCACGGGAGCTGAGCTGTGTTTTTAAACCATCCTCTGCCCACGTGGGGATGCTGAAACGTATCCAAGCATGTGTGGGCTGTGCCAATGGCCAGCATCAAAAGGTGTTCCTGTTTGGGGCTATGGGGGAAAGGGACCCTTCTTTCCCGCTTTTGGTATTTGATCTCTCAGATGCAGGTGGCTTGCTTTCTTTTTAACTGGCTGAAATTAGGGTTTCTGAACCATGGAGCTGGCTCCCCAACAGGACACTGTGCTCTGCACTGAGCAGTCATTTAATGTGCAGTGATTTCAGATGTCATTGTCTGTCAGTGGCTGATGGAAGGGGACTCTGTGTGGCACAGTGAATATTAAACAGAGGGCTGTTTTCCAAGGAGGTGAGTCTGTAGCTGTGTTGCTCTGACTCTGGGGAGGTTGGGCACTAGTCTTGGCCTTGCTCCATTTTAGAGCTCAGCACAGAATAGTGGTTACCTAGACAGAATTTTTACATTTCCCCACCTCATTCTAGTACGGAGTCCACATCCCTGTGTGCTGCTTCACTGCTCTGTCTGAGGGAAAAGCCCTTGCCACCACCCTCTCTGCACGACAGGCAATGCTGAAATAGCTTGTGAAGGCTGCTTTTTCCATGCTGGGAGGTGGAGGAGCTGCACCAACCCCTTAATGAGGACAGGTGTTAGGCTACTGTTTGCCTTTATTGTGTGAATGAAACTTGTGTACCTTTCCAAAGGCGAAGGGTAAATAATAAGATGTGCCATCCCCTGACATGAAAGAATTGTGTTGCCTTGGCTCAGTCCAGCCACCACCAGAGAGAAAGAGGAGGGTCGAGCACAGCAGCAGTGACCTTGCAGAGCAGACAAGGGCCGGAACAGGAGGTGATGTTACCTGCCTACTGCCTTCAGCCAAGGCAGGAGGGGGAATTTGGCCACGGTTGTGTTTGTGGGGCGCTGGCACTTGGGCTCCGTGCTGCCAGAGGCTGGCAGGGACACGGCCCTGGGGCAGGAGGGCAGCTGCCACCTGGAAGTGGTCCTTGGGATTGCTGTCACGGGTCTCCCAGTACCACAGCACCGTCCAACACCAGCTAAGGAATCCTGCTGCAGTGCTGCTGAGCAGCAGGAGGAAAAGGCAAGGGCAGCACTTCTTGGAATAGCTGCAAGCATGATAGCGGGAGCTGTGCGGGTTACAGAGATGTGACATGTTGTGTCTCCTGTGCTGGAGGAGAGCAGTAGAAGTGAGATGGGAAATCTAGTCCCCCTCGTTGATAATCTCTTCTGATCTGTTCACTGTGCTAAAGATCTGTATGCACACTGGAGCTGCCTGCCTTTTAAATCAGCATACTTAATACTTGCATCATTTCATGCTCCTTGTCTGCAGTTCTCTCTGCTCCCAGGTCAGAGAAGAGACCTTATGTGGCTGCTTTTCTGTCTTTTAAGGTTTGGAATTCAGCTTTACTCCATGCTGTCTGTACAAACATCACCAGATAGTGGCCTCATGGCTTTGGTCAAGTGTGGTGTGGCTCTGGGCACTGCCAGGGTGCTGTTTTGTACCCCTGCTAGGCCATTTGCAGGGTAAACAGGATAGCTGACCTGCAGAGGTGAGAGTGCCATGCCTTTTACAGGGTGTGGGGAGCCTCAGTCAAGCTCTTCAGCCCCTGTCTGGGTGAGGCAGGGCAGGAATTAGTGTCTGGGCCCTGAGCAGTCCAGCCAGCCTGGGGAGCAGTGAGCTGGGGGCTGCTGTGACATGGTGAGGGTGCTGGCCCTCTTCTGGGTCTTCACAGCAGGGAGCAGGCTCTGGCTCTGTGGATACAGGAAGGCCGGGGGGCTGAGAGGAGCAGGATGGCAACGTGGGTACTTTCTTCTCTGGGGCAAAGGGAAGGATCACGGCTTTAAGGATGTGGACGAGTTAACTGAGCTGCAAATGCAAGCAGGCTCGAGTGAGAGGCTGTCCTCTCTAGGCTGTCCTGGCACCCCAGGGTGGCTCACTGGCCATGTGGATGCTGGTGGCCCCAGGGAATGCCTGCCCTGCAGCAGGGAGCGGGGCAGAGCACAGGGTGCTGCTGCCCTGGTGACAGTAAAGCAGGCGCTGGGGCTGTGAGCCTGGCGGTGTTCCCCTCCCTTTGTGTCTCTGGCTGTGCTGGTGCCTGGAGGAACATTCATGGAGGAGGACGGAGCATGAGAAAGCACTTGATCCATTATCAGAGGACTGACATGGAACCGTAGGACTGTGTGTCCACAGCACAGCAGCGTTTCTGAATGGCACACATGACAGGAGCAGCCCTGATTCCAGATGCTCCTCCAGCACGATCTTGCCTGGAGGACAAACACTTTCTTGGGGGGCGGCATCCTCAGGCCCCACGCAGGGTGTCACAGGACCTTCATGCCCAGAGCTGTTCCTGTTTGCAGCGCCTCATCCCGGCCCCTGACCGCGCCAGGAGCCGCCGCTGGAGCTCTCCTCTGCTCCAGGGGTGGCCACACGCTGTTTTTAGCTGCCTGCTGCGGCCAGGATGGGAGCTGGCCGTGTGCTCTGTGGGGATGGAGACAGCACGGGCATCCCTGTCTCTCCGTGCTGAGCAGCGTGTGTGGAATTGGTAATGATGCTGGGTAGGATCGAGGCTGCCTTGCCTCTGATCAGAATCAGAGTAGGGAATCACAGCTGCAGGTCCAGTGCAGGTCATCTTGTGCTAAATCCTGAAGGGGAGTTACTTTGAAAACCACTCAGATTCTGTAGGTGTGGTTGAAAAGTCTACCAGTGCTTTGGTAGTTACAAACTGTGTGGAGGATGCTGCCTGTGTGCAGCAGCTTAACCCCTTGTGCCACTGGGGACAGAGGGAAGTCTGCAGTGGCCATGAGGAGCTTGGTACCTTGGCACCTGCTGTCGGGATGCCTTTCTTGGTCTCAGAAGAGGGGGGATGAGGAGGGTGGCTGCCTCTGTTTTTACTTTGTTCTTTGTTTCTAGCAGGTATGGATGGGAAGAAATGCAGCGTGTGGATGTTTTTACCTCTTGTCTTTACCCTGTTTACATCGGCTGGATTATGGATAGTGTAAGTTATCTCCTGCTGGTTATTTGGGGGGCTGCTCCTCATTAAGGAGAGTCTTTTGGGGATGCTCTGCCCTTCAGCTCTGTGGGGCTGGGAAGGCACATGATAGGGGCAGGGGCCAGTCTGTGCCACTTCATGGCTTGAAGTATCACATTTTTATCCCTGAGTTTCTGTGCTCCCCAGGCCAAGTTGCTGACCTCGCCTTTATTCTGGTATGTGTTACTGGGAGCTGGCTAAGAAGAGACAGCCAAAACTGAAAAAATTTCCTTTAATCACATTTTCTTTGAATGACTCAGCAGAGCTCTTGGAGAAACACTTAGACCCTGCTTTGGGGTAGAAATTCAAAATCTGCAGCATCCAGCACCGCACTGAAAACCTGCCAGCAGCTTCATGCTGACACCTCACTTTCTCCCTAATGCTTCTTGCCAAAATGCACACAAGACATGCACTTCCCTGAGGTGGACTCTCTCCAAGCGTGCAGGCAGATGACTGCAGCATGAATTTGGGAGTGATAAATGTGTGATCAGCAGCTGTGCTCAGGTTGAGAAGCAGTTATCTTGCAGGATGTGGCCTATGGATGCTGTTTTTCAGCAGCAAGGGGCAGCTCAAGCCTTTTGTCTGACCTCTATTCCTTGTTGTTTTTCTTGTCCCATCCCCTCTCTGTTAAAACAGCTTCTATGGATGGAGTACCATACTAAACCAGATGAATCAAAATGACTCAAACTAAAAATGAAAGCATTCCCCTGCTGGTTAATTTTAAGGCAGCTCAGTTCAGTGACCCTGTTTGTCTACTCAGTCGTGCAAACAAGATGCAGCACAAAGGAAGGCACATGGACTAAAAAATAAACAAAACTGCCTGCTTGAGCAGAGAGAAAGATACAGGCTCCTCCAGCAGATCCTGCCAGTGGGCTTTGAAGCACTTAATGTGTTGTTTGAGTGATATTGAGAATGGAAGCTAGGATGAGGTTTTACACTATTTCTTTTTTTTTTTTTTTCCTTTTTCTTGACAGGTACTTTATAGCAGTGGAAGATAACAAAATTCTCCCACTAAGTGTACCAGATAGGTAAGAGCTGTTTGTGGGGTTTATATTCAATCACTTGTTTCTTTGAAATAATGAAACAATTACAGCAAAATGAGAAAGAACATCTTGAATCTTTATTCCTGTGCCTGTATCTTTTAGGAAACCTGGTCCCAAAAGACCGCCTTATATAAGGTAAATATTTTCTTCCAAGTACTGCTCTGGTTAATAGCTGCTGTTTATGTGTCTTTGCCATCCTAGAGTTACAATGATATACTTTATATTTTCAAGTATTGCAGGTGATGCACCTCCTGCAAGCTGTGTGTTTAGTCAAGTCATGAACATGGCAGCATTTCTAGGTAGGAACCACAACTGGAGTTTCTTTCTTTCTGTTTAAGAGTCACTGCAACATAAGTAATATCCTGTACATACTCTTCTCGAATGTGATGATGTGAAGCCTTTTGAACTGTACATTTCATTGCTGATTCTTCCCGTTGCAAAGAAGGAGGCATAACAGGGGAAATACAACCTCCAGACTGCAAATGTGTCATGGGAGGTGTGATGGTAGGTGACTGTATTGGCCTTGGTGATCATGACATGGTTGAGTTTAGAACCTTTGCTGCAATGAGAAAAAATAAATTTAGGGAATCAAAGCAGAATTGATTCCCTAAATTTCAAGAAAGCTAACTTTAGGCTCTTCAGGGAGGTACTTAGCAGAATACCTCAGGAATTTGCCTTTGAGAGCTTAGGTGTCTGTAAGTGCTGGTCAGTCTTTAAGAAGCACAGGAGCAGGCAATCCAGGTGTGTGGGATTGTGCTCAAAGAATAGGGCAGAAGACCAGCTTGGCTTAAGAGGAAAGTGCTATTATATGGTCTCTGGAAGGGAGGTTAGGCTTTAGAGGAAGATTGCAGAGCTGTGGCTTGTATATGCAGGGAGAAGACAAGAAAGTCCAAAGCTCAATTTGGTTTAAAGCTGGCCAGAGCTGTTTCAGACAACAAGAAGAGTGTTTTTAAGTATGCCAGTGGCAAAAGGAGGCCTAAAGAAAATGTTGGACAGATCCTTGTTAAAGGCTGTAACCTGACTAATAGTGAAGAAGAAGAGGTGGAGGCATTCAATGTCTTTTCTGCCTCAGTCTTTATATTAAAGTGCTGATAGACCTTGGGCTATCCGGCCCTCTGAGTTGAAGGACTACAATTGTAGGAGCAGTGACAGTCCATTTGTGAGCACTGGAATTGCCCAGGACCAGATGTATCAGCTGAATGGTCACAAGTCCTTGGTCCTGGATGGGATTCATGCCAGAATACTAAAGGAGGTAGTGGATGTTAGGGCAGGACTCCTCTCTATCATCTACCAAACAATGTCTTGGCATTCTGGGGAGGGCCTTACTGACTGGCAGCCAGCCAGGGCTATCCTAATCTATAAGAAGGGCATGAAGAAACACCCAGAGACCTACAGACCTGTTGGTGTAACCTCAGTTCCTGGAAAAATTATGGACAAGATGATATGGACACATTTAAAGAATAATGCAATCACCAGGCACAGTCAGCATAGGATCACAAGAAGAAAGTCCTTTGTGATCAAATTCAATATCCTTCCATGATAAGGCCACACACTTGGTGGATGAAGGGAAGGTGTTGGATGTAGCTTTTCTGGCTTTTAATGAGACTTTGGACACTGTCCCTCAGAGCAGCCTTCTGGAGAGGTTGTTCACCTGTGAGATCAGCAGTTTCACAGTGCACTGGGTGCAGAGCTGGCTGAAGGGCAGGGCTCACAGGGCAGGAGAGAAGCTACATCTGGCTGCCATCCAGCCACCAGTGGTGTCCCTCAGGGCTGAGTTCTAGGGCCAGTTCTGTTCAATATTTTTATCAATGATCTGAGTGAATGACATGAAGGCACCATTAACAAGTTTGATGCCAAACTGAGAGGTGCTGTTGACTCTCCTGAGAAACCAGGTGCCTTCCAGAGGGATCTAGATAGCTGGAACGTTGGGCAGTGATTCATGGGATAAAATTAAAGCAGTCTGAATGCTGTATCCTGCACCTGGGATGGAGTAACACTGGACCCAAGTATAAATGGGAAGAAGGTGTGGAAAGGAAGGTGTGGATCTCTTCCTCCTCAGATCTAGTGACAGGACACATGGGAATGATTCAAAGCTGCTCCAGGAGGAGTTCAGACTGAACATTAGGAAGCGTTTCTTTACTGGGAGTGGTCAAACACTGGAATAGGATTCCTAGTGAGATGGTTCATGCCCCAAGCCTGTCACTGTTAAAGAAACATCTGGACAATGCCTTTAATAGCATGCTTTAACTTTTGATCAGCTCTGAATTGGTTCAGGCAGCTGAATTTGATGATTGTTGTAGACCCCTTCCAACAGAAAAAGTCTGTTCTGTTCTAATCTCTGCTTTGTGGATAAAGTCAATCTTTCCTCTACTGTATTTGTGTACTTCTGAGAGCTGCTTTAAGCTTGTATCTCTGACCACCTTGGTTATGTCAAAGCTAAAGGAGAGGAAAGCTACAGAAACATGGTAGAAATGTGGGAATTACTGAAATTGAAAATACCATTGTTTTGCAGGGAATGCTTTTAATCCCCTTTTGTCGTTCCCATCAGGTTTTAGGAAAAGATCACATAATTTCAGGAGTCTGTATTGTAGAAATAGAAATTAAAAAAATCTTGTATGTGAGCTTGAGTAGTCACAGGTGGCTGTCCCAGACAATTGCCTGGGGGTGAAAAATAGAAATCCTCTTTTTGGGTAGGAACAAAGTTCTCATTTCTAGGAGTTTGGAGTGGATTGATTCACTAGAGCAATTGTGAGAGAGTAAATTCAAATATCTTTTGCAGTTTGGGTGAAAGTAGGTATTTTTCACTTACAGTGCCCTTATTTTCCTAAACCATTTCTTTGATATTATACTGGGGATTTTGTGGAAAATGCAGATCTAATTTGCCAAGGCAAACTATTTACAACAATATGAGCTGCATGGTATCAATTTGAGCATGAGCCTAAGAAGGTGTTTGACAGCAAGCAAATTTCCTTGTTCAACTAAATTGATTTTTAGTGGTCTGACTTGAATTGCATCTGAAGGCCAACTGATTGCCTGGCTTTCTGTGTTGTTCCATGCACCATTCACTAGGGAGGGCAAGAATACACAATTTGAGTATTTTCTGGGGTTATGCTATGTCATATGATGTATGATAGATCTGTCATGTATCATACACCATAGTGCTTGGGGGAATTGTTAGCTTGGAAGGAACATTATTCCCTTCTTCATGGGAAATTAGTGCAACATTTTGGCTTATGTTTGTGGCAACAGAACTTGTTCCAGAGGAGATGAAGAGGCAGTGGGCATTATGGCAAGCCCTGCAGAGATATGTATGTGCCATTCATACGCTTTTTAATACAAGTGGGGTTTGACATTCCTCCTCCAGGAGAGCTCAGGATTTGTGGGTGGAGTGAAGCAATGCAAGTCCAGGTGCCACTTAGTGAATGCATGATGTGCATGTGATAGGAGCTTCACAGGCAAGCAGTAAGGTGTCCTTTCCCCCAGAAAATTTGCAGACAAAGCATAATGAGAAAAGGAAGCCTGGAGCTTGCTGTAGCTGGATCCCAAGAGAAATGCTTCCTATGCTTAGTCTTGTCCCTGATTGCGTGGGAGGGGGTCGTGCAGAAGCACAAAGCTTGCTGACGTGCAGGTGTGAAGAGGAGGAGGCTGTGAGCCCCCAGGCAGGCGTGTGCTGCAGCAGGTTCTGCCCACTGACGCCCCTTGCCTTGTGTTTCCTTCCCAGCGCTTGTGGTGGCTGTCCTGCGCTTCATCCAGCTGAAGCCAAAGGTGCTCACCCCCTGGCTGAACATCAGCGGCCTGGTGGCACTGTGCTTGGCCTCTTTTGGGATGACCCTGCTCGGCAACTTCCAGGTACTGCTCTGCGGGCTGCCAATGCTCTGTCTGTGACGTGAGATCCCCGCTTTCCTGGTGGCTCTGCTTGGGTCTCTGAGTGACTTGTGATGGGAAAAGCCTGTGCCCCAGCCCTCCCTTTACCTGCCACTCCCTCTGTCTGCCACTTGTGTGCCGAGATGAAGGGCCACAATCGCTTTTCTCCAGCAGGGTTTGCCCCTGCCTGCTCAGACCTGACCTGCTGAGAGCCTCCTGAATCTCTTGAGCCCTGGGAGCTGGCACAGATGGCCCTGGGTGAAAGGGTTGAGCGGGAGGTGTGCAGACACATCTGTGCAAACAGATGTACAAATGCCCATGCAAATTTAGACAGCTCTGTGTCCTTCTTTTAAAACATATGTTGCTTTAAATCCACCTCCTGCCGATCCTCAGACCTGCCAGGACAGGGACACAGCAGAGGAGGGCCAGGACTTCTCTGGATGTGATGGGTGTTTGTCCTATTCTCCCTCAGTCCTGCAGGGTTGTAGGAACAAACATCTGGCACATCTGTCGGGAAGAGTGTTCCCTGTGATCATGATTGTATCTGTCAGGGCTGCAGTGAAAATCAAGGTGTTTGAGTCAGTGGGGCTTGGGTTTGACTCTGAGGCTCTGCCTCTCACTGGGGTGCAAGTAATGACCCCCAAAAATGGCAGGAGCTGAGAAAGGTCAGTGCAGGCTGGCTGCTTCCCTGGCTTTGCATGACAGGGAGCTAGTACAGAAATGATACTTGTTTCCTGAAGGGTGAGGAGGACCTCTTTGGATTGTACAGTCTTTGGAAGAACTTGGTGTCCTTTACAGTTGACTTTTTATTTTTCTTTTTGGATGAGGTGTGAGATAATTTGACATTTATGGACTCCACAGCACAAGCCCAAACCCCAGGGTCTTGTTTTTTTCACAAGAGCTTCCCAGCTAGGAATTATGAAGCCTTTGTAACAGCTTTGTCTACCTTTGAGAAGAGTATTTCTAGTACAGGGCAGGCACTAGGAAACTGTTTAGTGCTCTCCTTCCTTTTTTCACTCTTCAAATGATTATATTTTAACAGTAGATGCTCTGAATCATGTCTGGCTATAAATTCTGATTGTTCTCTGATATCTGATTCTAGCTATCCTTTCCTTGTTAGTTATCTGTATCCTTTCTTAGATCTTCTGGTAAACATGAAAACCTGCAGTAATGAGACCTTAGTCTATGCCTCTCCCTGCCTGACTCCTGTGCTGAATGTAGCATTAAATAATATTTCTGGAAAATTATACTTTGGGTGTTTTAGAGTGGCAGTGTAGCTGTGAGTCCCTTGCAGTGCTGACTATCTTGGGGGAGGCAGCTCAATCCCATTTTTGCCTGAATGATTATTTGGACCTACCCTTGAAAGAAATTCAAGGTAGAGAGGAGGGGAGATACCAGTGGAGGCACAGCAACTAGACTGATGTCCAGTAGATTGTGTCTTATTTGATGGGCATTTGTTAAATCGTCAAACAGGAATTAAGGCTGCAGGGAGAAGTTACAGACTGGTGGTTTCTTTTCTAGAAAAGCCTCAGAGGCAGAGGGAAAACAGAAATTGTCTGGCTTAAGTCCATCCTGGACTTTTTGAATGGATTTGCGCTTCAAGGGATGTTTTTGCAGATTCTTGCTAGTTGAACCTGGCTGTCATTTTGCCTTGCAGTGCTGCACAGTCACTGAGCCCTGTGAGACAGGGCAGCCCAAGGAACAGGGAAGCACTGTCACTCCAGAGAGGGGTTGGGTTCTGACTCCAGTGGTTGAGGACAGGCAGAAGAGGAAATTTGGTGGGAGAAACTTGCCAAACCGGGAGATTGTTTTGGCTTGTGCTAGCTCAAGGAGGTATAAAGGCTCTGCTCCCTGCAGCTGGCACTGAGGGTGCACAATTTGCATCCATTGCAGGGAGCTGTATAAGATCCATAGTGGGTTGTCCTTGCCTGCCCTGGCCATCACTTGGAGCCAATGAAGATTTTATTTCTGAGCTCTGCATTTGTGAGTTGTGTCAGGGAGCTGTGGAGACAGTCCCCAGGCAACTGCATTTTCCACGGTGCTCTTGGGCTTTGGGCAGAAGATCTGCTTGACTGTGACAGCTGTCAACTCACCTTGGTTGTGTTACACCTTACACCTCTGCCAGAAGAAATGATACAGCCTCTCTGTCTCCCACCCCAGTGATCCCCACTCTCCCCTACCCCACCTCAGCCGCAATCCAGTTAGCTGTCAGATAATTCCTCTTGTGTCCAGGCAGTCACTGTTGTGTTTGTTCCCAGCTTTCCAATGATGAGGAGATCCACAACGTGGGCACGTCGCTGACCTTTGGCTTTGGGACCTTGGCGTGCTGGATCCAGTCTGCCCTTACCCTTAAGATCAACCTGAAGAATGAGGGGCGGAAAGCTGGGATTCCACGAGTGGCTCTCTCAGCCAGCATCACCCTCTGTGTGGTGCTCTGTATCCTTTTGTCTTGCTCCCCGGGAAGCCAGGTGTCGTGTATGTTCTGCAGCAGCTCTTCCCACACCTGTCCCAGGATCTCAAAGCATTTTGGAATGCTACTCAGTCTGTCTTCAAGGCACAATCCTCTTTCAGTGCCATACTGTGTAGAGTGATGCTTCCAGATTTCACAGAAAGGGACAGTTTTGCAGGTGATCTAAATAGAAGGAAATATTTCACAATGTGGGTTGAAAGGTGTTCCCATTGCATGTGGTGGGTGCAGTGATCTGATCCAGTTCCCACTGGGAAACTCCTGGCAAGTAGGGGCTCACAGCCAGGTCCCCTCTTGCTGGCTCTGTCCCTGGCTAGCTGGATGCTCAAGCAAATCACTGACTTCTCTGCACCCAAGTCTTCTGTTCTGTAAATGTTTATCATCCTGGTCTGGAATCAGGGAGCCCTGGTCCCTACAGAAGAGCTGCTGTGCTCCATGGGCATCATTGGACACCTGGCATCCCTTTCATCTCTAGCATCATGTTCACACTGTCCTCATGATGACTAGATGGGTTGACTTATCCAGTCAGGTGACTTTGTTCAGATTTTTTTCCCTGTTGGCTTTCGAACTGGTTGGTGTCTCTGCTCCCACTTGTCCTCCTTGACTTTCCTCTTCCAGATTTCATCCTTATGGCCCAGGGCATTCACATGTATGCTTCCAGGATCCAGTGGGGCCTAGTGATGTGCTTCCTGTGCTACTTTGGCACCTTTGCAGTGGAGTTCAGGCATTACAGATTTGAGATAATTTGTTCTGAGTACCAGGAAAACTTCCTGAGCTTTTCCGAAAGCTTGTCAGAAGCCTCCGAGTACCAGACAGATCAGGTGTAGCCTGTCCTCTGGCAGGGGGGAGGGGGGCAGGTGTGGTCCCATGGGTGAAACATGACCTCATTTACACTTTTTTTATGAGTTTCTTTTCATGTGCAATCACGATGGTCTTGCCAAAGGGCTCTGAGGGTGGCTGTCTCACTAAGAGCCAAACAGCCGGAGGTGTCTGCTGGAAGAGGAGTGGATCCATCTCAGCGGCAGCGTGAGAGAGCACAAGCTGCTTAGTTGGTGCCACCAGGGACTCTTTCTGAGCGGCTCTGTCGCACTCCTGTCGTTCAAAACGTGCAGCAGCCTGTTCTTGTGCCATCCCTCTGAGACCAGTCCTGCTCAGCCCACCCCGCAGAGAGGTGAAGGAAGCAGACCTCTTCAAACAGCAAGAGTCTCCAGGAGTCACAGGTTCCCGAGTCACCAGACTGTCTTCCATGTGTTTCTCAGGTTGTTTGCTTGGCTGCCGACCGGGGGAACTTGGTAGGGTGAGCAAGAGCAGCTGTTTCTTCAGAACCTGGAATCAGATACGGAGGAGCCCAATGGACTGGCTTTTATGGCAAGCAGGCAGGCATTTCTTCCAGCCTGGCAAGCAGCCGACGGTAAATCTGGGTTTGGAAGGAGCTGTGCTGTGATCAGGAAGTGAGACTTAGCTGCTGCTGCCTTGGAGCCAGGCAGATCATCCCCAGGCCAGAGGGGTGACACAGTGGGGTGCTGTGCTTGGCTCCCTGGTGGGGACTGGTGGGAGAGAGGTGCTGAATTGAGATGAGAATGTCTGTGTGCTCTGAAGACGACCCACAAAAGGCTGCTTTTTCCGTGTGTAGTGCTTCCACCACACATTCTGTATAGTATTTCAAAAGCTTTTTTTATTTTTTTATTTTTTTAAATGTTGACTGAGGGGGAAAACATTGTGTTAGAGACACCAGGCTCATCTCCCACGAGAAGAGTACCAGTGGTTCTGGGCACAGGGTTTGGTTTTGATCCTTGTGCAAGCCAGACCAGATGTGCTGGTTTGGGCTCTGGGCCCCTCAGGGTGGCCAGTTGTCCTGAGTGGAACCTGCCAGAGGTTTAAATGGGCTTCCAAGGTGCCAGGAGGGAGTTCTGCCCCAGAGGCTGGGTGATCTGTCTGAGGGCTGGAGGTGTGAGAAGGGAACAGCAAAACCAGAAGGGTTTCTCCTTCCCTAAAGCGAGGTTTTCAAACAGTTCTCTTTTCAGAGGAGCTCAAAGCCCATTTGAAAACCCGATTTTGGGAAGGCTGCTGTATTGGCTGGGCAGGGGAGTGATGGGAGTTGCTCCTCATGAGCATGGCTCCCATTTTCCTCCAGAAATCAGGCTCAGCTTAGGTTTACATCTTGTCTGAGCTGCAGGGAAACAAGCAGAAATTAAAATGGTAGAAAAAGGGGAACTTGAAGGGGAACTTGTACTCCTCTGTGGCATTTCTGACAGAGGGAAAAGGCAAAAGGGCATTCAGTCTTCTGCAAAAGTCAGAGGCCGCTCCTGAGAGGAGAAACAGTTGAGACAAACTGTGTGTTAAGTAGAAAGCTTTCAGCCGGCCCTTTATTTTCTCTGCACCAAAACTTGTTCTCAGGCAGCTGTTACAAATCCAGAGCATTTTTGGCCAGCAGAGGGTTGCTGTGGATTGCTGAAGACTTCCTCCTTGCAGCAGTGTCATTTAGTGGAAAGCTTTCCTGGAAGGATGTGCTGAGGGTGGCCAAGGACACAGCAGTGTGATGTGCCAGCTCCCTAGAGAGACTCATCCAGGGAGCTGCTCCTGGACAAGGACAGGAGGGGACAGTCTGGAGAACATGCAGGTGGGGAATTCTCTTGCACTGGCACACACTCAATCCATATGGAGCACTAAATAGCAATTTGTTGTAAGGGTGTTTTACTGTAAATAGTCCACTGTGACTTTTTCCCCCTAATTAATTAATACTTTCAGTTTATTATTTTAGCTTTTGTAATTTTATTGAAGGAAAAAAAAAAAAGAAAATGTGGGGTTTTTTTCCTTTTGCTCCTTTTCCTATATGCAATCCAAACTGAACTTCAGGTTTTTAGTGATAATTCTGTACATTTCTTATAGTATTTCTAACAGCACATTTCAGTACAACTGAATGACAACTGATATACACTAAAACATGACCACTAAATAAAGTGCTTTTATGGAGAAAGTGAGCTTTATTTTTTGTCCCTACCCCAAGCATAGCTTTCTGATGGCGAAGGCAAAACAAAAGGTGAGTATTTATTTACAGTGTAGTGATTAACATTATCACTTATGGAAGCCAGGGACCATTCAGCCATGCAGATGCACTTATTGTAACAGCACTAATTGGCAGGCTCTTTCTAGGGGCAGGATCACACCCATGGCCCAGCCCAGAAAGGCATCTGGACTAGTTGCCCCACAGCCTGACCTGCTACTAGTAAATTTTTAGAAGGGCCATGCTGGCACAATGTGGTTTCCTCCCCAAGTGCCTTTCTCTTGTTCTTTACCCATCAGCCTCCCTCAGCAGGGACAGCTGTGGGTGTAGATCAGAGCTCAGGCAGGCAGCATGCAGATATTATATTCTGGCTGGCTGTGAGGGCAAGACACCCATGCATGAAGTGCCAGCAGCAGGGAATGGGGGAATGGGGATTTCAGACAGGAGTTTCAGACTGCCTCTGACTCCACTACTACCAGGTATAACCTCCTTGTGGCTCTCACTCTTGCACTGAGCCACAACTGAAATCCTAAAATGGTTGGGGAGGTAGTACAGCTTCCTTGGCCTTAAAGAAAGGACTGTGGAAGGTGAAAGCAGGAACACAGTGTTCACAGGTTTAGAAATAAAATTTAAAATTTGCCTTTTAGGTGCTGGGATCACTGGTGCTAAGACAGGAAGGCTAAATGCTGTGATGGAGTGAACACAATGAAAGCAAAGTTGTGTTTTTATTTACTACATTAGGGAAAGCTCCATGACCATCTGATCTACACTGGCACAATTTAGGTAAGGTGAAAGGGTCAGGGGTTCAATTCTCATCAAATGCAGCAGGATGTCTGCCCTCAGGAGCAGTTTGGCAAGGTTTGCTCACAGCTGACCAGTGCAGTGAACATGTCACTGGGTGATGTTGGCTGGAGGAGGAGCTCCATGGGTCAGTGCTGAGATTATTTCAGAAATGTTGTCAGGCTGACTTTGGGGTTCAGCCAGTTGTATCCCATAGCCCAGCACCATGATGCAGCAGTGAAGTGTGTCCAGAATTTAATTTTTAAAGCTGTATTTATACTCCATTTCATTCTGGGTAGGCTGGCTGTGGATCTCTAAGCAGCTTCCAAATGCAAGTTGTACTGTTTTGTACCTAGAGCTGCTGCAGACACAGCCAAGAAATACACTGTTCCTTGTCTAAAGAGCCTGCCTGCAGCAAGGGCTGGTTTTTTTCTGTGGCAGCCCAAACCTACTGTATTATAGCCCACAACTGGCATTTTCCTTTAGGAATCCTAACAGATTTTTGACTTAGCCACAAATCCTGTCTGCAGGGAGAAGCTCACATGTCCCCCCGTGGTCCCCAGCGCTCCCTCTGGGACAAGGGGACATAAACCTTGTTTGCAAACTGCTTCTAAAAATGACAGAGCTCACGGTGGGGCATCTCAGCACCAGATTTCAGCGGGTGAGTCTGAAGGAAGCATTCCCTTAGCTAACTGCTAGCCAGGAAAGGGGAGGAAGAGCAGGGCACATGGGTGCTTGCTCCCTGCCCTGTTCCCAGCTCCAGCTGGCAGCAGGCTCTGTCCTGCTGCACAAGGGACCCCGCACCATACTCTCCATCCATACCTGCCTGCACAAGGCCCAAGACATAATGTGGATTTGGTCTGAAATTCTGATTATGGACAAAATTACCTAACATTTCACACGGACGATTAGGTGAAGCACAGTCTTTTGTGCGTGCACTGCGTTCCCTAAGCAGAGGAAGGCAAGAAAAGTTCGGTGAAGGACGAGATGAGGCTGTAATAGGATTTCTCATCGTCCGTCAGTCCTGCGTTGCCCGGTCTGATCACCACAGCCACGTGAGTGTCCGCCTCCTCGGCCGCATTGGCTTCTGAAACACAGCAGGGAGAGTGGAGGTGAGAGCTCTTCACATCAGGGCCTTGAGGATGCCCCAAAACGCTCGAGTGCTTTTAAAGGCTGAGACTGAGCAAGCAGCGTTTGCACGTGGCGGGGCTCTGGAGGAACCAGCTCCTGGCAGAGCTGCTGTGGATGGCTGTAGCTGCAGGAATGGACAGGAGCTGGCTGCCTCACCATCCCCTCCCCTCTGCCAGCTGATGGCTGTCCAAGGCACCTTGCAGGCAGCACGCACCATCCATCAGCTCCAGTCCTGCTCCATCAGCTCGATTCCTGGCCTGAGGCTGTGGTCAGCCTGTGGCATTTGTGAGTCAAACGCCCCCTCCCCCAGTCACTTCTCACAAGCTTCTTTTTGCTCCCTGACCATGAAAGGCCCCTGGAAGATGATCCAGGGCAAAGGAGGTAACTACAAGCTCCCACCAGCTCTGCTGCCAAGGCTGGGGAGGAGGTAAGGACTAACTCCAGGAACTGAGCTGGCTTTTACTGAGACCCAGTGCCATTTCTGCCAGAAAGATGATTCCAGCAAAAGCAGGAAATTAAATCAGCTTCTCAAGCCTGGCTTTCCAGGGGTCAAGTCTTGGCAACCTGAAACAATGTTTTCCTGCTGCTGAACACAACCTAACCATGAGTGGCATGAAGAACCAGCCACGTAGCAAGACAGCAAACACCATCATTTCCCCTGAGCACTGGCCAAACCACTGACCCTGTTTGTAAATGGGGCATGCTTCAGCTCTGCTTCAGCAGTCTCTCCTCCTGGCTGGTGCAAAGGCAGGTTTTCTACTTGACCTATTTTCCCTCATTGCAGCGCTGCACACGGACATCCCACTGCTTGCTGTGTGCAAGCCCGGGTGTGTAAAGGAGGAGGATGGCAGCAGCTAGAGGGAAGGTGCTGAAGCATGTCTGGGGGGCTTGTGAGAAGCCAGCAGCACGCATCTGAAGAGCACCTGCCTCCCCTGCAGAGGTGAGAGCTAGCAGGACTGGCAGGTCACATACCTCGAGGGACATCTGTCAGGAAGAGGATGTTTTTGGTGGCACACCCAATGCTGGCGGCGATCCTCCTGTAGCTCTCACTTTCTACCTTGGGGCCTATTTTGGTATCAAAGTGGCCATCGAAGAGCTGAAAGGGAGAGAGAAGCACAGGCCATTGCTGAGTGCCACCTGAAGAGCAGGGATAAACCTCCCTCCCTTTCTGCCACAGCAACGAGGGGTTGGTGCAGCCATGCTCTCACAGTCAACTGCTTGAGCTGAACTGCCATGGATCAAACCCACTGACCCCCCTTCCTGTCACAGAATTCATACACAAAATTTTATTACAGCAAGGGAGATTGTGGGGGGAGTGCTCTGCAGGGGGAGAAGCTGTAAGGAAGGTGGTAAGGTTATCTACCTCTAGGATATCACCTTCTGTAGAGTATCCAAACAGAAGCTTCTGGGCTTCAACGCTGCCTGAGGAGTAGATATAGACCTTCATCCCTGCTTCCCGCCACTTCCGGATGGCTGGAACAACGTCCTCGAAGATTCTGGAGCAAAACAGGGCAGCAGGTAAGGGCAAACCCAGAGGCACCTGGAGGGACATCATTAGCCAGGCACTGTGACAATTAGTTTGCAAGGGGACTTCATTTTCAATCTGCTCAGGGCTCCTGAAACCAGGGAGTCTCTTCCAGCAGCAGGTGATGCAGAGCTGGAGAAGGAGATTTTAGAGATCTCATTCCTTTAATGCAGCCAAGCAGGCAGCTTTCTGCGCAGCTTTTGAGTCACTGTAAGACAATTTAGCCTTGTTTTTAGAAATGAAACCAACAGGATATCTGTGTCTCTTAACTTGTTTTTGGGGTTTGTTACTTTCTCTGGTGGATGTTTACATTTTTCTGTGAGCTCATTTTCTTCTTCCTCCTTCCTCATTTGAAAAAAACACTTTGTGAATTTATGGGCTTGTTTTATTTACTTAAGAGACCTGCAATGCATAGTTTAACCAAGTATCTCTTAAATAAGATCAGGCTGAATTTCAGTTGTCTCTATTTATGCACTCCTGTGTTGTGGCTGAAATGTAAAGAGGAACCTGAAGACAAAAAGAAGCGGAAAGGCAGGAAACACACAGGTAAAAGACGAAGCAGGAGGAAACAACTGAAAGGGTCTGACCCTACAACCCTGGCATGTTTATACTTGTTCCAAAATACGAGTGTAATTTGGGGATAAAAAATGCAAGATGGAGAACAATAAGACTCTGTGTCTTAGACTCTTAGTTTACCAAGAAATCTCTCAAATATTGGCTTTATCTGCTGAGCTAGTGATGCTACCTTTACTTGTAAGCAGCGTTGTTCCCAGGAATAGCTTATTCAGCTAATAAACTCTGAGGAAAGATGCCCCCCATGCCTGTCCCCCACGGAGAGGGCACACAACTACTCACACAATTACTCACTCTCCTTTGACGTGCCCGGTGGCATAGGCTGCCCTCCACATGTGGCCCTGCAGCTGCTTCAGTGCCGTGGTCTTCCTGTCCAGGGACATCTGCCAGTGCACGTTGTCCACAACCGCCTGGATGACGCGCTCCAGCTCCTCCTCCCCGCTGCCGCTCTCCAGAGGGATGGGCACGGCCCCGTCCAGGCTGGAGTCCTCCTGAGCCTGGAAAGTGGTGTTAGAGCACGGTGTTAGCAGTGCCAGGGTCATGGGCTTGATCCCTGTACTTGTTCACTGAAGAGCTGGGCTGGCTGATCCTCCAGCTCAGAATATTCTGTGCAATCATCCATGGTAAGAAGAGGGGAGGGAAGAGATGGAGCAATTTCAACACCTCTAATGCAGGAAAAGGATCTAACACCTGCCTCCATGCACCCCTGTGCAGGACACTGCTTGAACTGCTCTTCACATGAGGGAGTACGACGTCTGAATGCTTTTCTCAATGGAAAATTGAGACTTCAGTTGTGTTCAGAACTACTTGCTTGAATTGTACTTTCCAAACCAAACCATTAGCATCACTGTAGCCATATTGTAAATACTCTAATGAGAACTATGCTTGCATAAGTATTTAATTACTGTAATTAAGCCAAAGAAGCAAATGCATCTGTTGGCTTCAGCCACAAGTCTTGAAATGATGCTGTGTCCCTGCACAGAAGCAGCATCCACTGCCATCCCCCTGTGCTGCTTCCCAAAAGAGGTTTGGATTCAACAAGAAAAGGGCACAGTGCAGGCAGAAGCTGGAAAGTCTTGGCTCAGCTGCTGCCCAGGGGCTGTGAGGGGCAAGCTGAGCTGAGGGAAGCTGCTGCCTGCCAAGCACAACCCCAGGCTTTGGAGGGGGGAGAATCCAACCATCCAGGCAACTGGCCTCCATGGATGAGGGCAAAGAAATAGGAACAAATGTGGGGTCACTGGGAGAGTCCGAGTGACCTGAAGCCTCGCGCATGCTTTGACAATGCAGAGAAAAGGAATAACTCTGTTACTCAACCTGCTTCCTCAGAAGGCCGACATCTCGCTGGCACTCCTCCTCCTCCCAGTGAGCACGCAGATACTCCTTCACGTTGTCTTTGATGTAAGGGAACAAGGTCTCCTGGCAGAAAAAAACAGGAGGCTGCTCCTTTAACCTGGCAGAGGTAAGGCTGACTGGCTTTTAAAGGAACCATTCCCACATGCTGCCATGTACAGTTATTTTCCCAAACTTAAGCTTTCCCTTACAGTGCTGCAGCTGGTGGAACTTCCTGCCAAGGGTGTCTGCCTGGTCACAGGACTGAGCCAGCCTCAGGCCAGGATCAGCACAGGTGGGTTTTTTTACACAAATGTTTACGTAGCTGAAAGTTTTAAAGCCTGCGACAGAAAGGTGGGTGATCACTTTTCCTGGGCTTGCCAAAAAATGTCTCAAATGGCACATGTGACCCCACATTACCACAAGGCTGACAATGTATGTCCTCTGAAAGGTAAGTCATGCTGTTGTATTTTTGATGGGGCACTTGTCCTTGCAAAGGTCATTCTGAAAACACATCTCAACCTCTGACCAAAGTTAGACAACCTTTTAAAATGAAAAGCCTGGTCCCGTGACACTGAACTCCACAGGACAGTCTTGCAAATGAAATTAAATGGGGTTTGGGAAAAGTGCCACAAGAAAATTACAAACCTTCACAGAGATCCCAAGGGCAACCAGAAATAATTACAAATTGCTCTCATTAAGTGACGTTTCACGAGTCAGAAGCCACAACCAGCATCTTGGTGTGTGGGAAAAGCCTCAGGTCAAGGAAAAGGGCAGGGAAGTCCTTCCTTTGGGTAGAGAACTGAGCTATTCTTAACTGGGAAAAAACAAACCTGAACTCACCTCTCCTCAGAAAAATGGCCCATAGTTTCTTGTTCCTTGTTGTATGTCATTAGCATGTTACTGAATTAAGAAAGCAGTGGTCCTGAGAGCGTGATGTGGTGGCAGAACTGCAGGATTTTCTATTGCTCTAATACTGTTTTCCATGTTGTTTATTTTAAAAACAATGCAAATTGCCTAAAGAATTACCGCAAACTTGTCTAGGGAAATCAAAAGCCTTGTAATGCCCCCAGTTACTTTCTCATTTCCTTTACTTTCAAACTATCTTTTAAATAATGGAGGAAATGAAAGAGAATCCACTGGGAAATTCAGCTGACCTGCTGGCTTGGTTTAACCTCCTTTACAACTCGGATGTCAAAAGGACCCAATTGTTTTTCAAAAGCAGTGTTTCATACTCTTGTGCTGGCTAAGAAAAGCTTCCAAACACACTCTGAAAGATCAGTGGGTTCTGTGATTTGGGGGATTTTAAAAGGGTAAAAATCTTGGTTCACTGGCAGATGCATTGGTCTGTGATCTAAGAGGGGACACCCATGTGACAGCTGGAGTAGTGAACAGCCAGTGAGACAGATGGTTTACGGATGTCAAGAATGATCCCAGTCAGTGATGTACTAAGTTTAATAGGCCTTGAGTCTGTGTGAAAGATTCCAAATACTCTCTTTTCTGGTATCTTTCCTTAATCCACCCATCAACTGACTCGTTCTATTTCCTTACTTCGCAGATTCAGTAATTTAACATTAAAGAAAGGATTAAATAAAACCGTTTAATATTGAAGAATAAAGTGTCTGCTGAACCATCAGCGGACCTTTCAAAGGCAAATAGAGGTTAACTGAAAAACCAAATCAAATAACTTGTTCCAAACATTTTCAGGATTTCCATCAAACTGAGTTTTATTGAGAACCAAAACTCACTTGGCCTCCCTGCAACAGAAGGACTTTGGGTGGAAACCCCAAGTCTCAGGTGCATGGCGTGTTGTTTGCACAACTGCAAAACAACTTCAAGGTGAACACAAACAACTTACTGGCTCTCTTAGATATTTAGTGAGAAACCTGAGCTGTCCAAAACCTGAGCTGTTTTTGAATTGAAAGATATTGAGGAGAGGGAGGCAGCTACAATGTCATCTAGGCCTGAAGTTTCTTCAAGAGCACTGGAAGAACACGGACAGCAAAGATGTAGGTCATGCTGTTCATCTGTTAGACTGGGTTAGCAGAAGCCTCTAGAAAGCCTGGCATGAGCCTTCAGCTGCCATGTGGGTCACAAAGCACCTTTGTAAGGCACTGGCTGCAAAGATCTACCGAAAGCTACGATGTCTTATGGAGAAATCCAGGTTAGTTCCCGGCAGGAGGAGGGACACATCCGTCCGCTGTTCGAGCAAGCCGCTCCCTCCTGCGAACCAAAGCCTCCCGGAGAGGAGGGACCCGCGGCTATCACAGTTTGCGGTTCTTCGTGCGCCTGTGACCCGCAGACTTCCCAATCCCCTCGGCTCTGCCCCTGAACCGGCATTTCCAGCAGCCTTCAGCTTTTCCCTAGGCAAGGCAAGCCGCTCGCGTATTCGCCGCCACTACAGCCGCAGTCGCGTACGCTCGGTGTGTCCCCCGCTCGGGGTGTCCCTTCGGTGTGTCCCCTGCTCGGGGTGTCCCCTCGGTGTGTCCCCTGATCGGGGTGTCCCCTGCCCGGGGTGTCCCCCGCTCGGGGTGTCCCCTCGGTGTGTCCCTCTCCCGCACGGCTGGACACGCTCCCCGGCACACCGCGGGCATTCGGCTGTGCCTGCCCCTCCCGAAGGAAATAACCCCAAGAATCACCGATTACCGCAAATTGGTAATCGCTGAAATGAAGGCAGAGAAGCATCGTACTTCAAAGGGATCGCACTCGAGGCTCTCTGCAGACCCGGGTGCGGTGCTGCAGCTCCAGCCATCAAAGACACAGCGATGCTCGAGGGCTTTTCTCGGATGAGGCTGCGAGCACTCCAACTCCCCTACGTCCATGAAAAAAATCCCTGACTTGCCCGAATCTCCGCGGCAGCGACCTGCTCCCCAGCCCACCAAAGCGGGGCCGATCGGCAAGACAAGGCGTATTTTCTCGTGAGCATTATTCGGAAAAACGCAGAAAACGGGTCACGGCTTTCGCTCCCGGCGGCACCTCAGCCTGCCTTGAGGCGGGGAGGTCACGGTACGAACGGGCTGCTGCGGGAGCCCACCGCGACGCCAGGGCTGGGGGGTCACGACAGGAGCGCCGATGCTACTGGAGCACTCGCGGCACCGGGTCTCACCTGGACGAAGGCGATGGGGGTGGTGGTGCCCTCGATGTCCAGCAGGATGGCGCGCACCTCCGCCGGCACCGGCAGCACGCCCATGGCGGCGGCGGCACGTGGGGCGCACCGGGGACGCGCGGCGGCGGCGGGGAGCGCCGCGCCGGCTGTGCCCGCCCACGGAGCGCCCGCCCCGCCCCTCTCCGCCGCCTCCGGAAAGGGGTTTCTGGGTGACGCGGTACAACCTTCCGCCGGCCGGCCCGCTCAGCCCCGGCGGCCGCCCCTCCCGGTCCCCGGTGCGGCGGTGCCCCCGCCCGCCCGCAGCAGCCGCACGGCCCGGCCCAGCCCGCGCGATGGCGGCCGCAGGGCGGCTGCTGCAGCCCCGCCGCGAGCCGCCGGGGGCGCTGCGGCGCCGGGCGGGAGGGCGGCGCTGATTGGCTGCCGGCGCGGTTATATAAGGGAGGCGCAGGCGGTGCCCGGATCTCTTCCGCCGCCATTTTCTGCCGGGTTCGGGTCTCCGCTGTCTCCGCCGCTCGCACGAGCACCCCCGCCGCCCTCGCCCCGCCATGGAGGACGCGACCGAGATGAGCGGCGGCCAGGAGGAGTTCGCCGAGGGCTCCAAGATCAACGCGAGCAAGAACCAGCAGGACGACGGGTAGGGCCGGGGATGCGGTGAGGGGGAGGTGTAGGGGAGTCGCGCGTCTCTGTCCGCCGGCCGCCCCGCGGCTCGGGGGCGCGGCTCGGGGGCTGTGGGGAGCGCGGCCTTCCCTTCCCGCACTACGGCCGCGCCCGCCTTTGTGTCCCGGGCGGGTGACCCAGTTTCCGCGGGGCGGGGACACGGGCGGGGGGGCGATCGGGGCCGTGACGTCACCGGCAGGCGGCGGGGGGGCTCCCCCAGCGCTCCCTCACCCGGCTCCGTACGCGTTTGCTCCCGCCAGGAAAATGTTCATCGGAGGCCTCAGCTGGGACACCAGCAAGAAGGACCTGACCGAGTATCTCTCGCGTTTCGGCGAGGTCGTGGATTGCACAATCAAAACAGACCCGGTCACCGGAAGGTCGAGGGGCTTTGGGTTCGTGCTCTTCAAGGATGCTGCCAGCGTGGAGAAGGTGGGTGCTTTTCCTGCGGACCGATGGCATGGAGCCAGCTTGTGTAGCTGTAGCGATCTGAGACTTTGTTTCTTTGGCTGCTTTTTAGGTGTTGGAACTGAAGGAACACAAACTGGACGGGAAGTTAATAGATCCTAAAAGGGCAAAAGCGCTGAAAGGGAAGGAGCCACCCAAAAAGGTGTTCGTTGGTGGGCTGAGTCCAGATACATCTGAAGAACAGATTAAGGAGTACTTCGGTGCTTTTGGCGAGGTATGGTATATTTGCGTACACCAGTGGCACTCAAGTGTAGTCTTTGCCTCTTTTAAAAAAGAGTTTGTGAGGAGGTAGTTGGCCAAAACCAGAGAGAGTTGAATCTATATGTTAATGATTTCATAAAATTGTAATGGTCTGACTTCTAGCTGCCAGAAGTAGTCAGCATAGATTCTGCACTGCCAGATGGTTCTGGGGGCATAAAAAGTTGCTTACAGATTTCACGTATTGTTTATGTTTATTTTGATTTCAGATTGAAAACATTGAACTTCCCATGGACACAAAGACGAATGAAAGGAGGGGCTTCTGTTTTATCACATACACAGACGAAGAGCCAGTGAAGAAGTTACTAGAGAGCAGATACCACCAGATTGGTTCAGGCAAGGTGGGAAAACTCTTGTTCTTAGCATGTGGAATCTATTTCTGTAGGCTTCTGTGAAAGCAGCTCACAGAATTCTCTTGGAATTCTTGATGAGTTAAAAGATTTCTGTCTTTACAGTGTGAGATCAAAGTAGCACAGCCCAAAGAGGTGTACAGGCAGCAGCAGCAGCAGCAGAAAGGAGGGAAAAGCAATTCTTCTGGTGGACGTGGAGGCGGACGGGGGCGTGGACGGGGTGAGTGTTTTCAGTGGTTCTATTAATGTAAGTACTTAGCAGACACTTGGGTGTCCGTAGATATTCCAGGTTCCAGGCTGTGTGCACATCTTATGTTTAAATCAAATGTGTAAAGTAGACTGTTACTAAGTGGTGAGTTTTGGTGTTTATGGTTGCTTGTGGAAGCTGAGCAATCTCATCTTGCTCTGATTGCATTCTAATGACGAAGGGGCAAGGTGGCTGTAGGGTACAGCTTTTGTACACTCTTAGTGCAGTGTAGCCAGCACAGTTACACTTTCACTTAAAAGGGATACACTTAATTGGCCCATGGGCCAGAAACCAGGATCTCTTTACTGAGCAGTAGGGTGGTCACTTTGCTGCACCTTCAAATGCGTCAGAAGAAATCAGATGTTATCTTACAGGTTAATGCATCTCAGTCTTTAAAGGTCAAGCAGTCACAACTCAGACCACACAGTAAGGCTTGTCCTGTGCTGTCACTTGGTGCTCAGGCAATTACTGATTATTCTCAGATCCAAAAAGTTAGATGAAGGGCACAGGAGAGCAGTGAAGTAACTTTTGAAACTTACACTTGCTATACTTGGTTTCAGGTCAGGGACAAAACTGGAACCAAGGATTTAATAACTATTACGATCAAGGCTATGGGAATTACAATAGCGCTTACAGTGATCAGAGCTACAGTGGCTATGGAGGCTACGACTACTCTGGGTACAACTATCCCAACTATGGATATGGGCCAGGATACACAGATTACAGTGGTAAGTGGTTTTGCCCTCGATCCCGATAACAAGAGCACGCATCCCCTCTCTGGAGTGTTGCTCTTACTCTGCCCATGGCTCTAAGGAGGAGATGTCTCTGCTGTGTGTGAAGTCTCCTCTTGAGGCTGGATGTTAACACTCGTGTTCTTTCCCCACACGTTCCCTCCAGGCCAGCAAAGCACGTATGGGAAGGCGTCCCGTGGCGGCGGCAACCACCAAAACAACTACCAGCCGTACTAAAGCAGTACCTATGCCTGACCAACAGGTGTGTACAGGAGCGCAAGCTCCACTCCCACCATGTCTAATCTAATTTAAAGATCAATAGACAAACGAAGAGTAAAAACTCGCCTAGCATGACTTTTCCTTTAATTAAGCTTTTGTTAACTTAAAAAAGACTTTTTTTTTTTAAAACCAGCTTTGCCCACGTGTCTATAGATCTTTAACTTTGTAAAAATGTGACTTTATCTTCTTTAGTACTTCAGAAAAACATAAGAGTTTTTCTGGTTTGCGTTGTGTACCAGGTGGTCTAGAGGAATAATTAAACTTATTAGAAGTATTAACAGGTAAAGTACTGAAATGGGTACAACTTAAGGAAAACAAGAATGTTGTCTTCTAACTCTGACATTATACCTTGTTTGTACCCGCCAGCGGGAACTTCATTGCAGGCCGTGTGTCACCCTGACCACGTCTATCTCTGGGGTCGCACGTTGCAGGCAGAGCGCAAGGCATACACCAGAAAACGCTGTCCTGTGGTATGGTCTCTTCCAACTTCATGTACCAGCGTAAAGATTAAAGTGGAAAACTTCAGACTTTGGCTTCTTTTTTTAATCTTTTTTGGAGATTAAGTGTCTTTAACTTAAATGGTTTTTTACAGGAGTTAAAGTACATAAATGCCTTTACAGCTTAATCATTTGGTCTTCTGTTTAGTGTTGTATTTCAATTGTGGAACCTCATTTTAAATGTGCATTCTTTAAGATTTTAATGCTTGCTTTTTTCTTTTTATAGCTAATAGTGAAATCTGCAAACCAAAACGAACTTTTAAATCTGGATAAACATTAAAGATCATATGCATATGGACTGTCTGAACTAAAGTGACCTGACTTGTGTTGCACATAAGTCGTTTAGTTGTATGAACAAATAATCAGAAAGCCTTTTGGCAGTGTTTCCAGCGGAAAAGAAAGTGATCCAGAGCCTGCTTACTTAACCTAACGTGGATGGTGGTTGTTTTGGAGCAGCCTCCTAGATGGGCTGAATGGCAATATTTGGGAAAAATAAATTACTGATGGGTAACTAAACAAACCTCTCTTGTGTTACCTTAATAAATATGCATATGATCTTTAACAGTGAAGAAAGGAATATATAGAAGACTTAAAGCAGTTCATGAAAATGGACCTTTTAACAATCCTGTAGTAACTGTCACAGATCTGACATGCATTTTGTCTTGATTTTTTAGGTGGAGATACTGCACCAAAAAGCCATCTTGCAACGCATCGTGAATGGAGGGTGGTCTTCGTGAGAGGAAATGACTATTTTGTAAAAGACTTTTAGTGTATGACACAACTGTGTCCAACTGTACATAGCGGCCGACTAGTTTTCTTTTATGGTTTTTACTTTCTTTTTGCCATTCATGTTATGACACAATGTGGACTTGTGTTTATACAAACTTTATTTGTATAATTTCATGTTAAGAGATTCTCTAATAAATGCTTACTTAAGTGATTGTGTAGTCCTGCTGTCACCTTTAAGTGGTGTAAGTAACTATAGTTTTGTTTGGATAGAAGGGCCGGTATCTCTCTGGAGATCAGGTTACTGTGAGAACAGGTCCATCCCATACACCCCATTCTTCCTCCTGCTCTCTCCTGAGAGCACCAGAGTGGTTGGAATTAGCCTGGCTGCAGAAGATAGCAGTCATGTCCTGCCCTCTGCAGCAATGAGGAGAGAGTGGTCCGTGGCACAGCGTACCAGTTTTGTACATCTCAGAAGGGATCCAGAACTGTAGCAGCACCTTTTTGATGCTGATAGCAGTGCTTGAGGAGTTGGAGCTTTTCAAGGTTTTTCAGGCACTTAAAACCTCAAGTATTCTAGAACTTAGTGGTGTAGCAAAGTAATTAAACTAACTTCTATTCCAGTTCCAAGCAGATTACAAATCCTTGAACTTCAGGATCAGCAACTTTTCTGTACAAGTTAGTACTGGAGTTTTCTCACCTGGATCAGAAAACAAGTTTCCCACCTAGTGCACATGAAGAAGCAACAACTAAAAGCCTGAGTGCCTGATTGCTGGAGAAGAACACTGTATTTCCAGATTAGGAGAGGGGTTCGGATAGGTAGAGGAATATGCATTTTGTCTGAGGTAGGATTGCAGCAGTCTGCCTGAATGTATCTCAGCACAAACACCTAGTCAAGCATCAAAACAAAGCTTGTGTGTTAAAGCTCACTGATGTCGCTGACTACAAACTAAAGAATCGGCAAGAAGCCACAGCAGTGAGTTCATATGCTGTATCTGTGAGTGCAGCTGCATCCAGCGCTGTCCTCCACAGCAACTGAGGGGCTGAGGGAGACTTGTGCCACAAGGACACAGCTTCATCGCTGCAGTGGTTTAATACAAAACCTTGCTAAGAGTAAAGTTTTACTTCAGTCTGTGATCCTCCTGCTTTCCTTGGCCCTGGTGGGGTCACACCTGGAATATTCTGTCCAGGTCGCGCCTCCTCAGCACAAGAAAGGCAGAGGCTCCTGGAGAGGAGGTGAAGGGCTCAGAGATGATGAGGGGCTGGAGCATCTCCCTTACGAGGAGAGACCGCAGGAGCTGGTCCTGTTCAGTCTGGAGAAGACTGGAGGGGATCTCAGCAATCCACATCAATATCTCAAAGGCAGGTGTGCCAAGAGGATGGTGCCAGACACTTTTCAGTGGTGCCCAGTGACAGGACCAGGAGCGAAAACAAGTTCCACTTCACCATGAGGAAGGACCTCTCAAGCGGAGGGTGGCGGAGCACTGGAACAGCTGCCCAGGGAGGTTGTGGAGACTCCCTCTGGAGCATTCCAAGCCCACTCCGGCCCGTTGCCGTGTCACCCGCTCCAGGGGCCCTGCTTTAGGCAGAAAGGTTGGACTGGACGATGTCCAGAGGCCCAGCCCAGCCCTATCGCCCCCGTGCCTGCCCCTGTCCCCCGGCTCCGGCCGCTCCCCCCGCGCTCCCTCACGGCTCCCGGGGGCGGTGTCACGTGTCCCGCCCGCCGCGCTCCTTCCGGCCGCCATTTTAGGTTGGGTCGGTGGCGGCGCCATTAAAAACAGGGAGCAAGAGGAGGAGGGATCGGCGGGATCGGCGCGCTTGGCCGGGGCCGCCAGCGGGGCCGGGGCCTCGGCGGGGAGGCGGCGGCACCGGGGGTGGCCGGTGCGGGGCGGCGGCGCCATGTCGGATCAGCAGTTCGCTCTGGACTCGGCGGCGGTAGCGGCAGGCGCCGGGGGCAGCGCGGCGGAGCCGGCGGAGCAGCCCGAGGGACAGGCGGGGGCGGGGAGCACCGATGGGGGAGGTGGCGGCGGTGGCGCGATCGAGTCGGAGGGAGCCAAGATCGACGCCAGCAAGAACGAGGAGGACGAGGGGTGAGCGGCGGGGGCGGGTTGTGTGTCCCGGGCGGGGCCCGGCGCCCCCGGCCCCCTTCGCCGCCCGGTTTGTTTACTTGGCGCCTCGGCGACGTCACGGGCCCGGCCGGGCGGCGGGGGCGGTGTCTGGGCCCGCGGGCTACGGACGGTGCGGTGTGCCTGGCACTACAGACCCCTTCTACTTGTTTTTCTTTTCAGCGATGCCTTTTGTATGAGTAAAAGTGCGGTGCGTGCCTGAAGACCGTAACTCTGTGTAGCCCAGTGCTCTGGTTGCATTGCCCTCTACTGCAAACATTACAGCGTGTCAGCTGAGTGCCAGAGGCGTCAGGCACCGGGGCTTCTTCCCAGCCTAGAGCATTGCTGTGCTTCTTACGGAACTTGCTGTCAGGAGGAGTATGTCAGGTGGTGTCCAAGCTTGAGTAGGAGTCGAAAAGGCAGGAAGATAAGTTGAGGGAGGTTCGGGTTATGCACCAGGAAAAGGTTTTTCACCTAGAGGGCGGTTGGGTAATAGAACAGGCTCCACAGGGAAGTGGTTACAGCACCAAGGCTGCCAGAGTTCTAGAAGCACTTGCAGGATGTTCTCAGGCACGTGGTGTGACTCTTGGGGTGTCCTGTGCAGGGCTCGGAGTTGGACTTGATGATTCTGATAGGTCCCTTCCAACTCAGCGTGTTCTATTACTCTGTTTTATGGAGAGTAAAGACAGCTTTTAATCTTCCTCGGGTCTCTGCCCGGGACAGTGTCCCTTTTGTATTGTCGGTGAAGTTTGTAATAAATCCAGTGACAGGCTGATGTGCTCTGCTGTCTCCTGTTGGGCCCGTGAGAAACTCGAGCTGCAGGTCAAGGCAGAAACTAACTCTGTGTCCTGCAGATAAGTGCTGCAAAACTTTCTTGTCTTCCTTCTTCTGTAGTAACCTGGGATGTTGCTGAGAGAGATGTCAATAATCTGGGGTAATGCAGAGAGAGAAAACAGGAACCCTTTTTTGAGTATTTTGCTGGGATTAGCAAAAATTAAAATGGTTTTGTTACTTTTCATCTGTTTTTAACAATTTCAAATACCTTTGGAATTTGCATGTTTGTTTTAGTTATTACCTTTGAATGCACAGTAATTAAAGGGTTTTCATGGGCAAGTTCAGGTTCTTTTGAGGTAACTGAGCCTAGAAAAAGTTGTCCCTAAGCGATGCAGTGGCATTGGGCAGTGATTACATGTATCACACATGGACTTGTAGTCTAGTTCAGTCTTTTTGACCTGTCAATTCTTAATGCTGTACAGGAAACAAAGTGTTTTGGCAACACTTCTGGTAGTAAAGGGGAAAAAAAGCATATCTGCGATACCTTATTTAGCTGAGTCTAAGGTTTGAAAGCTTTCCCAGTGCACTTCTGGTAACTTATTTTGGGAAACTGCATGTGCTGATGTGAGTTAGACCAGCCAGACTGTGGGCTAGGAAACATATTTTTACAGGCTTTTGGCAGCGTTGTGACAGTGCTCCTGAAGTGTTGTGCCCGTGTTTGTGGTGTGGCCTTGACCTGAGCTCAGTTTCACCTTAGAGCAGTAGTTTGTGTAGGGGCAGAGTGAAGCAGCCGTGGTTTCCTGCTCAAAGGCGCAGTTACGGTGTGGGGAGATGAAAAACCTTCAGAGGCTGTTGATTTCAAACTCATGCTGTTGGTGTGTCCGTCCTTAGGGTTACAAAGCAGGGTCTGTGTGTTAATACTGAGAGAGGTGGTTTGTGTAGCAAGTGTCAGTTCAGTAGTAACTGCCAGAGCATCACTGCCCCCCGTGTGTCAGAAGCACGATGCTGCATCCTCTGTGTCTTCAGTTTGGCTGGTTAAAAAACCCTCCACTGAGCAGCAGACAAGCTAAGGCCCTTAATGATGGGTGACCAAAGGGCAGAAAGCTCCTTTGATTTACTGCCTGTGCTGGTATGAGGCTGCTGGTTCACCAGGGTGGACCATTTCTTCCATGAAGACAGTAAGAGTCATAGCTGATAGAAAGGCCCGTTGAGGAGAGATCTGGAACTAATTGGAAGAGTGGATAAAGGGATGGGGAATTGGTGCTCCTTCTTTACAGATTTGGAGACTTGTTACAAAAACATCTGAAGCTCCTGAACCCCTCATCTGTATGGATGTTTGTCAGAAACTGAATGCTCTTGTTAATTTTGTGAGAGCACAGCTAATTCAACAGAGGTAGTTCACAGGAGCAGCTTTTGATTCAAGGGAGTTTGAGCTGTGGAGGTACAATGCTCTTTTACATGACTGGCAGGAATATTTGTGCGTGGGAAGTGGAAGGGTTGGAAACATGATACAGTGGTTTTTCAGGTTTTCTGTTAACTGTATCTGATTGTGAAATAAATTGGGACAGTGAAAATGGGCAAAGCTTTAAAGAGATTGCTTTTATAGATCATAAGGAATCATATTTTTTGGTTAGAGCTCACGGTAAAATCTTCTTTATCAATATTAGAAGAGATTATCTCAAATCAAATCCTCTTTTGAATGGGTTCCTAAGCCCTGTGCCTAATAACCTGGAATGTTTCAGTTGTGTGTATACTGGCTTGATTTTTAATCTTTTAATTTTTTTTAAAAATGCCCTACTAACATGGCAGGATGGTTATGATTTGATTCTAAGCTTCCAGTGTGCTTTTGAGAATGCAGATGATGAATTACGTGCTGTACATATCTGCCCAGCACCACTGGTGCTATAGAAATATTGGAAAGACATTCTGTCTATGAGAATGGGTTATGCCAGGTGTTCATATAAAGTTTTTGTGAGGAAAAACAACTTCTGACCATCCAGTACTTTGCTTTTTCTCAACTGCTTTCTGGGGAAGAGAACTTGACGAAACTTTATTTTAGGCTGTTAATTTGGGCATATGTCCAGTCTGACTGGTAGATAAATGCTTCTGTTTTAACCACACTTCCTTACATATCTAATCTGCCAGTGTGTGTTTCATGAGCAGTTGTGTGGAGGCTCCACAGATAACTGAATGAAATTAAACCTTTGGTGGGGATGTAGAGAAGTAGTAAAATATCTTTTTGTCACTGCTTGTGGTTTCTTGGGACAGCAGAGTAAGCAGCTGCAGGAAAAGACAGTGAAAAATGTTTGTGTATGTGGAAGTCTTTATCTGTCCTGGCCAGAATCATTTAAGCAAGTTGTCAAAAAGTGCAGGCCTGCGTGGGTTGTGACTGATAAAACTCTGCTAGTTCCGTGCATCAGGTAGTTGAGCTCATAAAGGTTGGCAGTGCAGGATTTTGGGTAACACATTTACAGATTGACCAACTTGTCTTAACAGGAAAATGTTCATCGGTGGCCTTAGCTGGGACACGACAAAGAAGGATCTGAAGGATTACTTCTCGAAGTTTGGGGAAGTTGTGGACTGCACTCTGAAGTTGGACCCCATCACTGGGAGATCGAGAGGCTTCGGCTTTGTACTCTTCAAGGAATCGGAGAGCGTGGATAAGGTGGGGTTAATGTAGTGCAGCACCTTCAAAGTCAGGTGTCAGGGAGAAGGCACTCACTGGAACAACTGTGGGCGTGGTTTGCACATCTCCTGGTAAAGATGATTCAAGGGTGCAGCTGAATGTGCTTTTATGAGCCATCTTACTCGTGATGCTTTGTCCAGGACTAGCAGTGATTCCTGAGGTATGGATTTGAGCACTTACAGGTTCTGCAAGCCATTGGACTTGGGCGCTTGAAAAACATAGTGTCTAAGTGTCTGCTGCCTGCTGCCGTGAAAGCAGCATCTGCAAAGAACTTCCAGTGTTCTCATTCCAGAGCTGTAATGTGAACCCCTAGAGCAGAGCCAATAGCTTGGATACCTTTGGGCTCTATCCAAGCAAAAATTAGCTGTTAGCTTTTCTAAAATGCTGTGGATGCAGCACAGAAAAGTTTTCACCTTCATGACCTTTGTGATATCTAAAGCACAGATTTTTTTACTTCATAAGGGTTGAGGATAACAAGAGTACTTTTTGAGAAATATTATACTCTTGCGTCTGTAATGGGTAATAGGTGGTTCCAGTTGTCAGAACTGACTGTGTCAGTGGATAGTGATCAAAAATCACAGAACTCTTTGTTTTTGTGCAGCAAAGTATTGGTGTGATCCAAGTATTGAAATTTAAGCAAAATTGACCTTCCTCAAAACATCAGTGAAACATTTAGCTTTAACTAAGCTGTGTAAGATTTGTGTTTTAATTTTCCTCAGGTCATGGACCAGAAAGAACACAAGCTGAATGGAAAGGTCATTGATCCAAAAAGAGCGAAGGCCATGAAAACAAAAGAACCCGTTAAGAAGATTTTTGTTGGGGGCTTATCTCCAGACACACCTGAAGAGAAAATACGGGAATATTTTGGAGGTTTTGGTGAGGTATGTGGTGAAACAAACTGCTTTTACTTGTGCAGCCTGCATGGATGTTAATGTCAGCTTAATGGCCATTGTAGTTCTGTATGTGTTAGTGGTCCGAATTTTCATGTTTTAATTACAGCCTCTGAGTTGCACAGCCTGGTTTGGTGGAAGGGGGAGCTGGGAGAAGTCAGAGAGGGAAGCAGTGTTTCAAGCAGGGTGCTTTGGTCAGTTGAATGAGATGCTCTTCAGCCATGCCAGCTCATCTCCTATAGCACAGATTGAGACAATTTTGCCTAAATTCTGTGCAACCCTGTAGTCTCTGTCTCTCTGTCACCAGT